>NC_091742.1:3879200-4156700 GCF_043380555.1 Nothobranchius furzeri | reverse complement strand
AAATGGTGAAAAACTTCTCCTAGAGCACCTTTAGATCTCCTTCAGCTGCACTCAGCTCCCTGTTTTGACCCCAAACCGACCTCTGAACTCATCTGGGAGAGATTGTCAGCATAAAATGATTACAAGCTGTTTTGTTTTTGTCTTTAGAGCACGCTGGAGGAGCTGGAGGACATCACTCTGCGTGTGGACAATGTGAGGGACCAAGCTGTTATACTGATGACCAGCAGGGGGCCTGCTTGTCGGGATGTGGTGGAGCCAAAATTGTCAGAGCTCAACTGTAACTTTGACAAAGTTTCCCTGCACATCAAAACTGCACAGGTACCAAAACAGCTAATTTACCAGGTTTTAATTTGACTGGGTGGGGTGTAATGTAAAATAGCAAAAGGCAGTTTTTTAAATCTGTTTTTGTTGTTGGATGATTGTTTTGTTTTAGATGATGGCCAGTCTGGAGTCAGCAGGTGTTGAGATGAATCAGCAGGTACAGAAACCTCTCATTAGCTCTCCCTGGAATAGCCGCGAGACCTCTTAAATCATGTTTTCCAACAGGAATCAGAAATTCATCACCAAGGCTGTTAGGCTGGATGAGTTTAGCCACGCTTAACTCTTTCTGAACAGATTTGGATATTTACTCTTGGTTTAAAGTGCAGACGGAGTTGCCTGAGGTTTGTTTTTGTTCTTTTTAATCAGGTCACTCACGGTCAGGAGATCCGAGCGCAAAGTCAGACTCACCCTGCTAAAGCTGCATTCCCAGCAGACGTGAAGGACCTTCAGGCAGAGTTGCAGAACACTTTGAAGGCTCTGCAGCAGCAGCAGGAACCAGTAAGCATCCTGGATGATGACAAGGTACTCACTCTTACCTTTTAGGAGCATTTTAGCATCTAATTAAGAGAAAATACTCATTATAAAGTCAGAATTAGGAGAAAATATAGATGAATGATTATAATTTCTACCATTGTTTTCCTGTGGAATGCTGACAACAAAGGCTGTCGACTCGAATTCTGAGGTTTTATAGGATTTTCTGTAAAAAGCTGCAGAGCTTCAGTCTGTAAAACTGCTTTGTGATAATGCGAGCTTTGGTTTGGCATTTCAAGGTTTAACAAGTTTGGGGTTTAATCTGTGTTTGGAAGGTTTATGACGTTAAACACACCAGCTGAAAGAAAACAGATCAATCCAAAACGAGGTCAGTCAGGAAGTTCTCTTTGTTTTAAGTTGTTGGACAGCCTCTGAGCTAGTTGGGCAGATTTTCTATTTATTTAAGGTAGCCTTTAATAAAAAAAAGCTATAGATAACACTTCACTGCTGCATCCTGAGCAAACTCATCTTCCATCTTTCTGCTGCAGATGGATGAGGAGAAAGCTGGTGTGGAAGACTTGCTGCGGCGAGGAGAAGACCTGCTGCAGCAAACCTCAGATGAGGGCCAAAGGGAGGAGCTGAAAGTGATGCTGCTGCGGCTGCAGGGCCAGTACTCAGCTCACAGGGTAAAACTCATCTCTTTAACATAGAAAAATCTTTTCAACTTTTTACAAAATGTTTGGTTATTTTCATGCACTCATCAGTTCTTGCAACTTTCTGTTTCAGGATCTGCGACGAGTTAGGCAGGTTACAGTCTCAGTAGGCTCATCATCTTCTCATAGGTTCAGAGAGCAAGCAGAGGTCCCTGTAGAGGTAAGCGTCATGCAGCGAGTTAATCTGAGGTAAAGGAAAGAGTTTCGTTTTTCTTAAAGACACATTCCACCCAAAAGTGATATTTTGTCTGACATATTTTCCAGAGTTGGATAAGTGGGGAAAACTACTTTAACCAGCCCAGTCGTTCTTCTGGCCGGGCTGTACTCCTTTAGCTTAGCATAAAACACAGTGAGTGAATGGGACCAGCTAGCATTGTGAGAAAAAAAGACCTTTTGTGACCTTGCACATTTCAGAGAAATGATTATTTAGGTCACCAAGCAGAATTTATCACTACTGAGTGATTTTAAGGACTTGTTTTCTCACAATGCTAGTTGGTCCCATTCACTTACTGTGCTTAATGCTAAGCTAAAGCCAAAAGAGTACTGCCAGGTTAGGAGAATAACTAGGCTGGTTGCAAATGATTTTTTCCCACTTATCTAACTCTGGGAAATATGTCAACAGGCACATTTTCACTTTTGGGTGCAATGTCTCCTTAAACTGCACTGGAAATTCAGCACAGAGGCTGATTATAAGGCCCTGTCCACACGTAGCCGGGGATCTGCCAAAACGTAGATATTTTTCTACGTTTTTTGGCCTGTCATCCTCACGAAAACGGAGTTTTTTAAAAACTCCGGCCAAAGTGAAGATCTGCATTTTCTCTGTTTTGGGTGTCTGCGTGTGGACAGACAAAACCGGAGTTCTAAGGTCCGCAACGTCACTTTCCGCAACAAAAAAATGCTGACATCACGTGTGCGACCTGTGTTTACACTAGCCGACATCATGGAAGCCCTCAGAGCTGCGCTCGCTTTATCAATTGTCCAAGCGCTTTTTGCTTGTTTGTTTTTGCAAGCGGAATTACTGCTCCTTGCGGAAGACCACAGACGAAGGACGAGGTTAAGAATGGGGGAAGTACTGCCGCCTACAGGTCTGGCATGTCCTTAACAACGTATTTATCCGGGTACTTGTGGACAGAGTTTTTTTTTTAAACGAGGTGGTGTGGATGCAAGTTTTTGGAGGGGCGGATATTCGTTTTTAAAAAACCCCGGCTACGTGTGGACTAGGCCTAAGAAGGCAGAGGAGTTTTTTTTGTTTTTGTTTGATTTGATCAAGACTAGAACGATGGAGCAAGGTTCCGGTCAGCTAGGACAGCTGCATCAGAACCAGAGACTCGGAAAGGCTTGGTTTAAGAGCAGAACACCTTCTGCTTCAACCTTTTATGAGTTTTTTCCTCCATTCTCTGCCTGTTTAAATATAATTTTTTAGTATTTACTTTAGGATGAGCTGCTTTAGTAAAACATTTGTGATCAGTGTTATGAGGCCGTTGTAATCCTACATTTTTCTGCTGGATTGCTCAAACTCAGGTGTCACACTGGTTTTCTTCTCCTCCTCTGTATTTGCAGGAGATGTCTGCTGCTGGGCGCTGCAGCAGCAAGTTGGCGAATCTCTCTGACTACCTGTTAGAGATCAACAAAGCTCTGCTCTCCATGGCTGACAACGAGCTGCTCCTCAACTCCTCTGAACTCAGCGGGGGGCTTTATGAAGACTTTTCTAGTCAGAAGGACACGCTGAAGGTGGGACTGGTTTCTGCATTTATTCTGCAAAATCAAAAGTCGCCATGCAGAAATTCTGCAGAAATCAGTGTTGACGTTTGCTTTTATCCCCAAAAATTAACAACTTGTTGGTTTCTTTTCCCACAGAATATTAAAGAGAATCTGGAGCATTTGGGCGAGCAGATCACAACAATTCATGAGCGTCAGCCGGAGGTTATCCAGGACGCTTCCCCTGAAGAGGTGGCCCAAATGGGAGATGCCCTCACGCAGCTCAACGCCGATTGGGACCGGCTAAACCGCATGTACAGTCAGCGCAAAGGGTACGCAAGCTACATTCAGCTTTAAACAACAACTGAGCAAAACAAGCAAGCTGCTGTTTCCAGTTTAAGTACGCATCTGAGTCAATGAGGGTGTGTGTTTGGCTGGGGCTGCAGGGCGAGGGGGTGCCGGCTGTCCACTTCTCAGGAGACGGCAGATTTGTTGAAACTGACCTTGATTAATGTCGGAGGAATTCCTCAAGCATAAACAATCTCACGCCTGCCCACATTCATTCCCAGATGTAAATGCGCAGACAGTGGGTGACATTGACCAGTATCAGCACAAAGTCGGGCTTCATGCGTCCTTGTTTCCTTGAGAGCAAACCGGTGACCGAGGAAATCTGTAGATGGCATCCAAACGATGACGAGCACCGTCTGCATCCCTGTTTTTTATTCAAAAATGCATTTCCTCAACTGGAACCTGCAGGATGACGATGTAGAATAAAAAAATCTGAATTTTTGTATAATTTTTGAAATAATGAACCTTCTTGTCAATATTTCTTTATTCAGCAGCAACTCTGACCTTTATTGTGTCCTTGGGGCATTTTGATTGTTGCGGATTAAGTTCCTCTGACTGTTTATATGGTTCACTAATTAGCTTTTTTTTATTATTATCAATTGAAGTCATAAACTCAAACAAATGACAGAGTAGTTAATCCATATCAACCAGTAAATGTGTTAAAGTTAAGTTTTAAAAATGTAGTTTTTATGTAATTAAAGGTGCTGAGCACTCTTAATCAGTGGTCTCCAGTAGGATGCACCAGAATCAGTAAGTATAATTCAGCAGGAGGAGAAAATGGCTTCAGGCGGCAGGTTGTGGGGTCTTCGCCTCCTATTGGATAACAGCAACACGACTGTACCACTGACTCAGTTTGCTCTGCAACGTGGCTGTTTTATCTCCTCAAATAACACAGTCCTGGAGGAGTTCTGCTGTGTGGTCAAGATGCTAATGCTAACTGTTAGCTTCTACTGGCTGGGATGTTTCCTGGATGCTAAAACAACAGTCTTCCCAGTCAAGATGGGTGAGTCCATGAATATTAAGGGACAGTGTGACGTAGATCTATCAGGCGTTTCACCATCTATTTACTATCTGAGGCTAATACAGGAGATAGGTGTAGGAGACTATTTTCATGTTCAGCCTGTATAAAAAACTCACAGTGACTCCTTAATTATAATCGGATAAAAAATATTTTTCAGGGATCCACACCTGCCAGAAAACAAGTAACAAATAATATTTATTATCTTAGTTTTTTTAACGAGATCCAATAAAGTTTGTGTGAATTAGCAGTTGTTTTAGGTTCAGTCAGTAAATCTTTATATTTGTAAAAGTTTTTAAAATTCTGGTATTTTATTCCCACTTTATTTGGTCAAATCAGCCTAAAGCTGGCTAAATGTGACAGATATTCAGATTAGTCCTCCTGGTTTATTTTTAGATTTCCATAAAAAATATTTGGATCATTTCTTATTTAGCGTCTGGGCTAATTTCTGATCTGATCAAAAATCAAACAAAACAAACGCTCTGTTTCATTTTGAGTGATAATAACACTTTTATTACCCAATAAACCTGCTTCTGAGCTCATCTCTGGCCTGTTCTTTCTCCTCGTCGGGCTGCAGGAGCTTTGACCGTGCCACAGAGGAGTGGGGGCGGTTCCACTGCGCCCTGAGGGACATTTCTCAGTGGCTCACAGAGACGGAGACACTTCTGTCTGAAAGCGTCGGCCCAGACGGTGACCTGGACCTGGACTCTGCTCGGCAGAGCCAAGAGGTTGGTGATGCTCAGTGATCTGTGTGATTAATGGATGCTCTTCAGGAAACAGAACAAGTTTTTGTTTTTCAACGATGTGCTGGCTCCTCAGCTCTAAAAGCAAGACATCAGCGTGTGTTTATGTAATTAGCATCCAGAGTGCAGAAATTTTAGATTTGAGACAAAAGCTGTGAGATAATTAGTTACGTCAGACAAAAGGTGATTGCTTTTATTCCCCAAATGGACACGATACGTTTTAGGCATTAAATTGGTTCGTTGTTCGAGCAGAAATGAGAAGTGAAGAAAAAGACACGGAGGGGCCTTTAACTTTCATTTCCCAGGGGGATTAAATCCTCCAACTCGGCGGCGTTATCGCTGACAACGCCACCGCCTTTAACACCGTTATCGTTTTGATTTGCAAAGCTGGAGCCACTCTCCTGCCTGATTTTTCAGGTGTTTTCTCAGCAGCTGAGAACGAAACGAGGGATCAAGTGGAAGGGAACTGAAAGATCTATTAGCTGACTCATCCTTCTGCCACCTGTACACTCACTCACCTTTACGGCTTTGTCTCGCCACGTTAAATCTCCAGCAGAGGAACGTAGAGATTTAGCAGCTTAAATATGGAATCGCAGCAAATCACGCCGTTTAGTGATTCAACGTTAATGCTTGAGTGTGTGATTAGTCTGTTTGACTGAACCCTAATTTCACCGTTTTCATTTGTGTCTTTTAATTGTGTCTCAGGAGCTGGAGGACGGCCTCGCCAGTCACCAGCCCATCCTCGCTGGACTGACTCGCTCTGGGGAGCAGATCGTTGGGAAGCTTTCATCTCCAGATGGGCCCCTGCTGGAGGAGAAGCTGGAGATTCTGGGTCGGCGTTGGAGAGCCGTTAACCGCCAAGTTCTGGACAGACAGCGCAGGTATCCGCACGGAGGAGTTCTGCCATCACCGGCTGTTTATCCGTCCAGTCGATTAGTCTGTAGCAGCAATTTAAATGGAAATTTTAGGAATAGTCCTGTAACCTCGAGGAAATGTAGGTCCTATTTTGTGTGTGTGTGTTTGTGTGTGTGTAGGTTAGCTGGAGACGATCCAGCTCTGTCTGACCTGGTGAAGAGGAGTGAGGAGCTAGCTGTGTGGCTGGAACAGGCAGAAAACGCTGTTTGCTTCCTGCCTGTTTCCACTACTGACAAAAACCTTAAAGATCTCAAGGTACAACCAAACTAAGAAGCACGGTTTCGTTTTATCCACCCACCATCCTCGTGGTGCTTGGACTCCTGGTTCTTGGTGAATTGAAGGATTTGTAACTTTTCCTTGCAGACTCTCGCTGAGGAAATGGACACTCAGAACGAACGCCTTGGTTGGCTGAACAAACACGCTCCCCACATCTTAGCTAGTCCCAGTTTGAGTCCTCAGGACAGAGACATGAATGTTGGGAAGCTGAGAGCCATCAACCTCAAGTGGAGCAAGGTGAAGCAAAGTTACACTTCCAACTTCTAAATGAGCTTTTTATTACTTCTAAGATGCTTAGACCTTCTGTCGCTACAAGCACCAGATTTTCTACTCTTGTTATATTTTCCTCCTTTTCCTGATGTCTTAAATACTTCCTCTCATTTTCCTTTGATCTTCCTCTTTGCAGGTGACTCACGAGCTACTGGACAAGGTGGGGGAGGTGGAGGCCAACCTGCAGAGTCACACGGTGTTCCAGGAGGGGATGAACAAGCTGACGGATTGGGTCGTCATCACGAACCAGACCATCGCGACCCGAGGCCTGAATCCTGGCCAAGCTCAGGTAAGACAACTTGAATTCATTATAAGAACTAAAGTGCTCGAAAATCCATACATAATTTACTCAGATGCATCAAATAATTATTTTGTGACCTTGTCCCAGGCTCTGGAGGTGTCGATGAAGGACAGGAAGCAGGATCTGGAGGACCTGCTGGCTCATTCCATCGAGCTGCAGAGAGAACAGCAGCTGCTTCCAGAGGAGAAGGTGTATATTTTATAGCAGCGTAGCGCAATAAAAAGCATACTGCATTTAATTAGAACATACTGAACTATTAGGGCATCACTACTCCACCTGGGGTTATTTTGTGAGTTATTGTAGTTTGATTGTCTGTTGCAGAAATCTGGACACACTCAGTTTGTGCTAACCTTTTGTTCTGTCGTGTTTTAAAGAGGAAAGTGGAGCAGCTGGCTGCTGATTGGAAAGTTCTAGACAGCCACCTGAGGGAATCTCTCCATGCACCTGTGTCTCCATGGACACATCATGTTGTACAACACCAGCAGCTTGGTAAAAACATAGCTAGGAATTAAAGGCATACTATGCAACTTTCACACATTTAAAACATATTTTCTTGAGTCAGTATAAGTTAAAATGACCTTTTGCAAGGATAATGAAACATCACTCAGTCCCCCCACCACCCTCTGTGGCCAGAATGTTGCACTTGCAACTTCAGAGTGGCAGGTTGGACTTAGAGAAAGTGGAGCTGACATACCTGGTGCTGCAGTCTGCTTCCAGAAAGTTTCCTGCATGTTTTAGATCATGAACACAGCTGATTTGTTTGATTAAGTGATGAATCGCTCATGCAGAAGCTAATGAAGGCTGGGGAGACATTTCAGCATTTAGATTAAAGTGTTAAATAGACGAGGACAGTGAGAAGATTTGTTTCGCTTTGGTTTTTTTAAAGTTCAAATGTGCAAAGAGGAGTTATGGAAAACATGTAGAAATGGTTTTATCCTGTTAAAATGTATTAGCCATTTGGATCTGGAATGAAAGGAAGCTTGAGTTACAGACTTCTGTATGAACCAGTTTGTTAAATTCTCTATGAAGTTAGGATGTAAAAAGTGCTTAAATATCCTGAAAGGTTCTTTTTCCTCATTCTGATGATGTTACCTTGGTTCCATCTCCACAAATGTCCCTTGACTCTTTAGTTTTTTATACTTAACACGCTTTAGTGAAACAGGAGGTGACTTCAAAGATCTAAAATTCAGATTGGGATTGTTGTGGATCCGTTGAAGTCATCTTTGATGCCCCATTGATCCTAATTCACGGCGATGCCCCTCTCCTCCAGAAGCCTCTGACACGTCTCACTGTATGATAATTTCTTCATAAAACATGTTACTGAGATTAACCTCTGTTCCTCTCCTCCCTCCAGGTGCTGCGGTGCCCTCCGCTGTTCAGATGGCCAGCTTGGCAAGTGAGGAGCCCCACCACCGGACCCCCCACACACCAGACACCGTGGCGCCCACCGACCTGAACCAAACAGCCACCGAACTGAACGACTGGCTTCTCCTCATCACCCAGATGCTCAAGTCTAATATAGTCACTGTGGGGGACACGAACGAGATCAGGACGACCATGGGGCGTCTTCAGGTGAGAAACGGACGAAGGAGAGGACAATAGTCTGCAGAATAAGAGTAAAAGGTCGTTCCAACGTTGGTTTTATTTGGTGCTTTTTAAAAAAAGAAGTCACTAAAGTTGTCTGAAAACTTAATCCAGTGATGTACTCTGGATTTGGGGAATTTAACTGCTTTTTTGGAAAGAGGGCTCATATTAATTAATCAACACTTAAAGGGACTTTAAAGAAGTTTGACAGCCAAACCATGTATAGAAATAATAAATGTCTTCTTCATACATTCTCCTGCAATGCCCTGGTCCTGTAGAATGAGCCCTGGCATTTTTACTGTGATTGTCTGTTTTTCTGTAAAATCACAGAAAAAGAGAGATGCTCGGGTCGAGCAGGCTGCTTCATGCTCGTTCACGCTCAGGCATCGCCCGTAGCATTTGCTATCAGTAGCTTTGGCAGCAGAGAGAGAGGCAGTGCCACTTTGTCGCTGTTCCTAACGCCTAGTGACAAAGCTAGCTACATTTCTGAGGACCCTTAGCTACTTTCTGTAGAACTTTCTTCTAGATATTTCCTGCAAATTAGCAACAAAATAGCCATTTTTGCTCCGAACCGTTCTTTGGACTGATGTTGTTTCAGCTGTCATCAAGGATATACATGTTACAGATACAAATTACGTCACTGGTGCTTTAGCTCGCCTAGTAAGACGTCGGACTCTCGTGTAGAAGTCCTGGGTTCGATTCTGGATGTGAACATAGTTTATTTAGAGTTTCTTTTTTACATTAATGGTATATTTTTTTTACAGTAAGATGCCCAAATTTTTATTTGAGACTCGCCGAACGGCATTGAATTCACAGATAAAAAGATGTGGGTTCAACATTCATTTTGGAACAATTTTTCAAGCAAGGGAAGGGAGTGATCTGAGCATGCAGGAGGACTGACCCATCATAAACCTTTGTCGGCTGTGCTGAAGAGAAAGGTACAGAACCAAATTATTTAATTAATTAGCTGCGCGTTCTCCCAAGTGGTGCTCGCTGCAGAACCACAAAGGCGGAGCTGCACCAGAAGGTGGAGCTGCACCAGAGTCAGCCCCGCCCATTCCAGAATCAGCCCTGCCCATTCCATCAGAGTCAGTCCAATTCCTTCCAGTTGTCAGACTTGATAGCATTCTGGAACCAAAGAGGGTGTTATAGCTAAAAAATGCAACATTGAGGATGGAGATGAGAAGTTAATTGAACAGTTTTTGTAAAGGTTCCATATAATTGAAAATCTAACTTTTGGAACTTTTAATCATGTTATATTGTCATTTCCTCATAAGAAACATGCCAAAGCCATTTTTAGCCTCATTCATGCATTTTCCTCCCATCTCAGCTTCAATTTGGTCTCCTCCCCCAAAGCGGGTCTGGTCTTGGTTCTCAAATCTGGATATTCTGTGAATTTTCTGACAAATTATTTCTGAAATGACTTCTACTGAGACACCGCCGAAAAACCATACAACCCATCTCAGAGACACACTGGGCAGCACAATTAGATGTAACGCCGCATGAGTTATAACAGATGTGGTGGTGTAGTGGTTATGGAGTCAGATTAACATGCAGTTTTGCGCAGGTTCGCCTCCCATTACTGTAAGTTTTAGGTAGTGTACAACCTCTTTTCTTCATTTCTAGCTACACTTGCCAGTACTATGTTTACAACAATTTACTGGTACACAGTTTAACATATAATGACTAATGTGTTTTTTTTTATTTATTTATTTGTTTATTTAGCCAGTGTGAGTCCATTTGTGAGCAGAGTTTCAACTAAAATGCTGTTTAGGAACGACCAAATTCAAAGAACTTTTACAGACATAAATATTTTGCTGAAAATAAACATTACAACTAAAATATAAACAAATTAAATGTTTCAGCTGGCTAAATAGATTGCTGACGACCCCACCGAGAATCGAACCAGCATCAGCTGAGGGGAAAGCAAATCTTAACTCAGACGATCTCGCCACTAGACTACCAAGGCCCATTCAAAAGTTTGAAATGCTGTTATACACCATTTCTGTTAGACCGGCTGTGGGCAGATATTCGCTGAAAAAGGGCTTTTCATTTCGAGATATATTCAGTCTTTGTCATGTAGCAAGTTATATTTATCTTGTTTAATTGGAGCACAGAACATAGCATTAACGACTGTAAACTAGTAACAGCCGTAATTCATGTGGGTCAGGTCAGTTTGCGATAAAGTTGAAAACAAAAACGGAAGTCAGTGGGCTAGGCTGAGTTTGCGTGAATGGGCGGGGCTGACTCTGGTGCAGCTCCACCTTATGATGCAGCTCCGCCTTTGTGGTTCTGCAGCGAGCACCCTCTCCGTTCTCCTGTTCCCCCCCCCCCCCCCCTTTGTTAAGGAGTGTGACGTACAGCATGCGCGCCTCGTGCATGAGCCTACTATTGAAGCTGCCGTTACGCTTTTGGCCAGAGGGGGCAATCGCGAGCATAAAAATTCAAAACTCCGTAAAGTCCCTTTAAGTTAGCATGGCTGTGTTCTTAAACAGGTGTTTGAAGGTCACCTGGTGATGGAACTGATATCAGGTCATTCTATTTTAAGTAGGATCTAAAGGGAGACTTAAAATCCAGATCTGCTGTGTTTATGTGTTTTTTCTTTCTTTTCTGTCATCACAGGTGACAAAGAGGGACCTGGAGCAGCGCCATCCTCAGCTGGAGGACATCTTCACCCTGGCACAGAACATTAAAAACAAAACCTCTAGTCTGGACATTCGCACATCTATCACTGAGAAATGTACGTACCCAGCAGGGCGGCATCGAAGAACAAGGATGTCTAAAAATAAACTGGTGTTTTTGTTTTAAAATATGCATCTTTTCTCTGGGTTTAGTGGAGAAAGTGCACAGCCAGTGGGACAGCACTCAGCACGGTGTTGAAGCTCGCCTCCAGCAGCTGGATAACATGATCGCCCACAGCAACCAGTGGGAGGAGAAGAGGAAGGAGGTGAAGGCCCTCATCGCAAACGGCGAAGGACGTTTCCACCACCTCCTTCAGCGGGCCGGCGATCCCCTGACAAAACAGCTGGAAGACTGCAAGGTCAGGGCAGATTTTCACTGTCTTTGCTCCGTTATGTCCGCTGCCTCTGTGATCCTTCGTCCTTGTCCCTGAGCCGGACGCCTTCTCCAGGGAATACGTCCTAATGGGAAGAAGAAAAAGCCCGACTCGACTCTGCAGTACTTTAGAAGTCTCCGGTACAGCCGTCTGAGTCTGTAAAGGGAGGAATAAATCGCCTCTTTGAAGTTTCACTTTGAACCCTAATATCAGCTTTAGAGGACTTGGTGTTAGCGAACAGGTTCAGTCTGAGGCAGTACCGAACCCGAACACTAGAGGGCAACTGAGATTAACTCAATCCAACATGTTACATAAACACCTGCTGCTGTTGCTTTGAGTGCTCACATCCTGATGAGCAGTTGTCTTTTTTATTGTCAAATTTCAATTTAAAAGAAAGTTATGTGGTTTAATTGACATAAATCTGAATTAATAATAACAACAATAATGCTTTCAATCTTATTTAAGCAGAGTTTAAATAATGACCAGAAGAAAAAGACTTTTAATTGTATTTATTTATTTAATGTGAGTGAAGCTTTTTAATCTTGCATACTAATCTAATTAAAATCAATCGGTGTAAAAAATTATTAATCATTAAAAAAGTCAAGAGAGTTCATAATGTGTTCATAATTTCAGCATCACTGGTCAGCTGTTTGTTTCACAGGAAGTTTCCCAAACTCTGGGTCGAGACCAGGCTGCCGTTACGGCCTTCACCGATCTGTCCAATCACCTCTTACGAGAATATTCTTTGGATGACACCAGGAGGGTCAGTGAGGTCACAGAGAAGCACAGTGCAGCCTGGAGCAGCGTCAACAGCAGGTACTGGAAAACCAGTCTGCCTCTGCAGCTTTTACCACGTCTTCTTTTGGGTTTGACCCGTTTGTGTTTGCAGGGTGAACGACCGCCGCGCCCAGCTGGACGCCGATTTAAAGGGAGTCCAGGGGTCTCTTCGGGAGCTAGAGTCCTTCCTCAGATGGATCCAGGAGGCTGAGACGACCATCACCGTCCTGTCCGACTTCTCACAGAGGGAGGATCTGTTGCAGGACCCGGCTCACGTGAAGGAGCTGAGGCGACAACTGGAGGTAGGGCTGGAAACCGACGGAAGCAGTGTGTGGAAATCATGCACAGGTGCCATCTGAACTGAAGCTGCAGTGTGTGTTGTGTGTGTTGTGTGTTGTGTGTGTGTGTGTGTGTGTGTGTGTGTGTGTGTGTGTGTGTGTGTGTGTGTGTGTGTGTGTGTGTGTGTGTGTGTGGGATGGGGGGTATGGTTATGTTAAGGGCAGCGGGCATTGTGAGGTCATGTGAAATCTTGTGGCTCATTGATGGTATTGTCCCGTGCTGCTCAGATATGTGTGTGATTGTTTTTTGACTTTACTTTTCCTGTGTAATGGTTTAAAAATATCACGTCTTTTTGCATTTTTAATGTAAAAACAGATCATAGTTCTGGAGGAAAATCACACTGAGGTCCACACACCTTTCCTTTAAGGATGTATTAATGTGATCCATCATTCTAAGAACAAGTCCCACAGGATTTCTGTCACAACTTTTTTTAAAAGTTTATTTTGTGGGGTGAATGATGTCATTAAGTCAGAGCTGAACACTTTCTAACAGCTCCTTTCTGATGTGAAGTCTCTGCATCGACAGATTGATTGTTTGTGAACCGGTTGCCACTCAGAGTCGCTCTCTTTATCCTCATTTTTTGTTTCATTGCTGGTTCAGAGTGACGGACGGGAGTCAGGAATAGAAACTGGGTTAATGAAGCAGAGACAGATGTTAAACCTCAGCTGATGAGCTGAGAGGCGACCGCTCTGCCACGGTCCAGAGTTTAGTTACTTTAATTACCACGTTTTGGCTTCTGGCTGTGATCGTTCTGACTGCTGTTTCCATGTTAGACATGTAGGGTAGGTCTTAGTCAGTCTGAGGATTACACTTCCTCTGAGGATGCTGTGGTCAGAGCAGAATTTAGTGAGTTGGATAGAAACAGTCATGATTGTTGCTGATTGTTGCTTATTTGGAACTCAAATGAGTTTTTGATTACATTTTTGTGTTTTTGTGACTACATCGTTGTGAGTACATCAGGGTGGACCTTTATGCGAAAAGTACATTTGACATCAGCTAATTTTCTCTAATTTAACCCTGTTATTGCTTCTTATCATAAATCACCCTCTGCTCTTTTTTCATTTGCAACCATCGTCCACAGCCCGGGCCGTTAAACGGATAAGTACCAGAGTGTGGTCGTAACTCCAGAGGCATCATGGGAAGATACGGAGATAATAGCTTTTTATCAGAAATGTGAAGAGAGGCACACAGCTTAAAGAGGTGATGTTTATCGTGCTTGACGTGTGTGTGTTAGGCTCGGCGTGTGGAGATGCGAACGTGTTTGTGCACCGAACTTTAGTGGAACACTAGTTCTGTTTCGTTCCCTCCTGACTGCCAGTGGCAGTAAACAGAGTGGATGTATCTCCTCGCGCTCTGCGCAGGTCGAGTACTAATGTAAACAAAGTCACGCACGTGACACGTAGCGCACCTGGTCGCGAGTCAATAAATTACGCGCCGATGGCTACGTTCGGGTCTCCCGGGATCTTCTCGCCCGAGAAGTTCCGAGTGACCCCTGTGACTGGCAGTCATCCAGGAACTCACAGAACCATAGTTACACCGTAACTTCCGTTATGATTTGTTTCTGCCAGGAGAATTTAGCCAGAGCCAACAAAACACTCAGTCCCACGCCGAGTCGGCCATCTGCGGTTCGACTTCTTGAGTCATGTAAACCCATCTTATTGTGTGTGTGTTGGTGTGTAAATCACTATTATGTGAGAATTCACTTATGCCTTTTATTGTTGCTGCCTTTTTGTTGCCCTTCTGTATAAACTAGACAATCTAGTTGTTTGTATTATAAACTAAACAGCATCTGTCTGTGAGTCAATTTGTGCAGAAAACATAATTATAGAGAACGGTCCGTTATGTCCACTCATCCTCGGCTCCTCTTTTGTTTTTATTTAGCTTCTTTTTTTGATGAAATCAGGAAAAAAGCTTTAATATCGATTTAAAATGTAATCTTGTCAGTTTTGATATTTTGGCTCCACCTGTTAACCAAATAAACAATGCAGGGTCTGCGTTTTAATAGATTTTTGCACTTTTGATATTGCTTATGCAGATATTGCAAATGTTTTGTTTTGGAGATCTACTTACCATTATGCTACTAATGCAACTACTACTGATAGATATGTATTTTGTTTTCTCCGTCAGCCTGTAAACGTTGCCCTTTCAAAAATCTGGTAACGTGACTCCGATCGACCAAAAGCTAAAAAGCTGTTTTCGTTGCAGCCAGATAAAGTTTGTGCCTTTAATGTAAACATAATCTAATACATATATTTATGTGAACACATTCAATTCAATTCAAGTTTATTTATAAAGCGCCAAATCACGACAAGAGTCGTCTCAAGGCACTTCACATAATAAACATTCCAATTCAGGTCAGGTCATTAAGCCAATCAGAAATAATGTTTCCTATATAAGGAACCCAGCAGGTTGCATCAAGCCACTGACTAGTGTCAGTGACTATACAGCAATCCTCATACTAAGCAAGCATAAAGCGACAGTGGAGAGGAAAACTCCCTTTTAACAGGAAGAAACCTCCAGAGGATCCTGGCTCAGTATAAGCAGCCATCCTCCACGACTCACTGGGGATCGAGAAGACAGAGCAGACACACACACACACACACACACACGCACGCACGCACGCACGCACGCACGCACGCACGCACACACACACGCACGCACACACCAAGCAATGTGTCTATGGTTACACCGTGATTTCTCAGTAAATATTCTATTTGGTGAGAGATAAACTTTATTGTATTTATCCTAGTGAATCTATAATTAAACGGGTAAACTAGCAGTAGCACATCCAACGTCGAGGAAAGCAAAAAGTTATTATCAGGAGAGAGAATGTTTAAGTGGTTAGCAGCAGTGTGCTAGACGATGACCCCCATGAGGCCACCACAGCTCAGCAGAACATCGTTGTAGCTTCTTCTGGGGAGAAAAACACTTAGAGAGAAAATAAAGTTAACAGCTGAAATAGCAGAAAATAATACAGTTAAAGAGCAGATTGTAGAATAAAGCAGTAGAGTGTGAAAAGTGGTCAGTGTGTCCTCCAGCAGTCTAAGCCTATAGCAGCATAACTACAGAGATAACTCTGGATAACCTATCCTTTTTAGATGGAGGCATGTTGGAGGCAGGGCAAGGGAGAGCCGTCTTTACCGACTGAACACTCCACCTCCCTCTTCTCCCCCACTTGTCCAGATCTAGGCTTACATCAGATTTTAACCATAGGCCCTATCAAATAAAAATGTTTTAAGCCTAGTCTTAAAAGTAGACAAGGTGTCTGCCTCACGGACTAAAGCTGGGAGCTTTATGAAGTGGTATTTTTGTGTCTTTGCTGTTTTCTGGTTTCCTCATCAGAACCGTGCCTTTATGATTAAATAAGTCTTCTACAAACCTGCCCCACCTTTGTTTGGGTGTCATAAGAAGGAAGTTTGTGCCCTCTTGGTGCTGTCACTGAATGGAAGCCGTACTTCCAGGAACAGCCTGAAGTTGCTCCGCCTCCTTTCTTACTCTACTGTGCATCTCATTTGTTCTGGCTCCATCTCTCTCCTCCTTCACTTTTCGTGTGTCTCTCGCATATTGATCTGCTCGTCACCGGCGTACTCTTCTCCACGCCAGAGGAATTGTCCCCTTTTCTGCGGCTGCGTTTCATCTCCCCATCTCTCTCTCTCTGTTCCTTCCCTCTCTTCCTCTCTCTGGATCAGAGGCAGTAAAAAGTGATCGGCGTACGAATACTCGCTTGTTGTCCGGTGCAACTCGTGCCTTTGCCGGTGTCTCCCTCTCTCTCTCTCCTCCTCCTTTTCTCTCCTCCTCTTAAGCCCGCTGGCACTTTCCGCTCCTCTCTGCTCTCCTCCTTGTCTTCATTCTACTCTCCTTTGTCACCCTCGTCTGACCCCACAGGGTGCCGTCACAAGTGATTCGTTTAATTCTCTTCTGGTTCTGCAGTCGGGGTGCGCGTGTGAATGTCCGCGTGGAGGAAAAAGTGAGTGTCTCGTTTTGTGCGCTTCGCTTGCATCATCATCGTGTGTGTGTGTGTGTGTGTGTGTGTTGACAGCTCTGTCAGTGTCTCTAAAGAGAGAGAAGGACAGCTAGGAGAGGCTAACTCTCTTAGCTGTGTGTTTGTGTGTGTTAGTTATGAAACGTGGGGACACGCTGAGCCGAGTTCAAGTGAGTGTGTTTTCTCTCTTCTGAGTACACGTGTGTTTGTGTGTGTGTGTGTGTGTGTGTGTGTGTGTGTGTGTGTGTGTGTGTGTGTGTGTGCATGCATCACATCAGCTTGGCTGGGTTCTGGCCGGCTGCTTAGAGAGAGGGAGAACAATATGAGTGGGGTAGGGCAGTGCTAGCATGCAGACCAAGAGCAGGCTGCTGCAGACTTGTGGCAGTCTTAAGATGATGGCCATGGTCCGGACCTCCCTCCAGAAAGTGGTGGTCTTCTTACACAGGCTCCAGAGGATGGCAATCTCCTCGCCGCGGTACCAGAAACTGTGCAAGGTACGTGGAGAGACTCTGCTGAAGAACAAAGTTCATTCTTGTTGCCTGTTTTTATTATTTCAGATGACATTTTCCTTCAAACGGGGCTGATTCTCTGAGCTTGAGTCTGTTTTCCTGACTGATGTCATCACGCCAAAGTTCGTGGTGAATTCATCCGAGTCTGTATTGTCAGAATATTTTGAGCTGATCATAAAGTTTTCTACCTTCATTTTTAGAATTTCATCATTTGAATCCTTGTTTCCCCTAAAATCATCTGGTTGCCATGGCGTTCTGTCACGGTTGATGCTGTTTTGGGTCCTTGTGCACCTTTATTGACCTCTTGGACTGAGAAAAAGAACTCCTGTTCCTTGTTCGTAGGATTTTTCTGTTTTTCGAAGTGTTAGACTTAATTTAAATGGATGTAATTACCCCAAAAAAAGCCTTTATTAAAGTTAATAACTGCCTTTGTTAGGGCTGAAGTGGTTTCAGGGCACAGCTGAATAAGCTGCAGCTGCTCAGTTGTGTTTAAAAGCCTTTCAGAATGTTTCTGCGTCTGTATTGATTTTACCTTTGAGAAAATGACCACTGATGCGTGCAGTGCTTGTTCCTTGTCCCTGCTGATCATCACTCGTTGCTGAAGTCTCCGTTTCGTTACACAACACCACCTCAGATTAAGGGCAGGAAACCAGCTGTTGAGATTTGGCACCAGCAGAGATAAGAAGTACTTTAACGTTATATATTTAATCGGTTTTTAAACCTGCTGCTGCTATGTGCTCCGGCATTTATTCCTCTGGTTGCTCGTCAGCCCTTTAGGTTTTTCACCAGATTGTGTTCCTTGGAGAAATAAAAATCTCCCTGTAATTTCTCCTTTTGAAGCTCAACACGAGCTCGTTAAAAGTACTTTTAACACTGATTAAACTCTAGAGTTGCTTATCTGGCTTCTTTCAGCATCCTTCAGAGCAACATCTACCTGCTTAGTGTCCTTGCTGGTAGGAAAAATCAGTCATTCTGCACTCGATTACCCTCCCCTGGGCTTAATCAGTCACTCCAGCTTTGTTTGGCCTTCCCCGGGGGCATCAGCAACGCCAGGATGGTCCTATCCCTCCCCGGGGTGCCCTCGCTCGCTACAAGACTGGAACTGGAAATTCCTGATGATGGATTAGCAGATTTCCCATGTGGCTGATCCACTCGGGTCTGCTCATTCTTTTTGTTTAGGCT
This sequence comes from Nothobranchius furzeri, assembly GCF_043380555.1. Classification (NCBI taxonomy): domain Eukaryota; kingdom Metazoa; phylum Chordata; class Actinopteri; order Cyprinodontiformes; family Nothobranchiidae; genus Nothobranchius; species Nothobranchius furzeri. Next base: position 4,138,198 of record NC_091742.1, on the reverse strand, counting down.
GGCGCTTACCAATTCTGGGCTGTCCTTATATGGAAACAGAAGATCCATTGAATCCTCTCATAGCCCTGATTGTTGCTTGTGCCCAGCCTTGGGCCCAAACTCTTCGCTCCCCTGTCTGCTCGCCTTTGAATTGCTTGCATGTCTGCGACAGGACTGGTCATTTGGTGAGTAGTGGTGCTGAGCGGCATGCCTGTTTCATTTATGGTGAGTCTTACAGAGGAGCGCTCGTGGCTCGGCTCTGTTTCTGTGTTTTTAATCAGCAGCCTCTCTCCAGAGGAGTGTCCTCCTGCTCTCATTACTCTGGCACTGACTCCCACTCCTTGTGTTTCAAACAAAACTCACTTTAGAAACAGCCCAGAATTAGAAATAATACTCAGATTTTGTCATTTTGCAGCGCAGGTTTTGGCCTTTGGGCTGCACACGCTACATACCTTTGCGCTTGGCTCACTACTACTCCAGGACATGTGACTCAGACACGGGCATGGAGCCCAGCTGTCTGACCTCCCTGTCCTTGAATTTCACCAGGGTCCTCGGGGTTATTAGCAAGTGCTAGCATTAGCAGTGTTGGAGCCTGAGGAGCTGGCTGATGATAACCTCCATTTACCCCCCCTCAAGTATCTTGGCTCTCTCTCAGATCTCCTATTTTCCTTCACGCTTCCATAGACACTTTGGTTTGCAGGCGTGCTCTCTCTCACATGCGTGTGCACACAAACACAACTACACACAAGTAGTAGTTATGTGGTAAGGGATTCATTTAAATGCCTCTTATTAGGAAGCAGAAGGAACAGTAAAAGGAAATGAGGATGGGAGTTCTCCTCCAATCAGCATCTCATGTAAATCACAGCAGATTAACTTCTTTAAATCAGGCTTTACTGGTAGAAGATGGGATGTAAACTAGTACTTGCAGCCCCTCAGCACCCTGTTCTCTTTGCTTCTAGCTACTATTATGATGGGAAAAGAGGAATCAGACAGAAAATTGTTTTCAGATCTTCTTGGGATCAGGAGTAACATGTTTTTATGTATTTAGTGGGATCAAATGCAAATATAAATGGATAGAAAATCGTTTACCTCTCCTGTCGATGTCTTGTCTCTGCATCATGTTTGTCTCTCTCATGCTGAGGGAACTGAGCCACAAATGCATACAGTGATGGATTTTGCACACATCCTTCCATTAGTGAATTCCAGGCTGAGCGTGCTTGTTTTGTGTGGTTTATCTTAACACGCTCTTCAGAACCAGCTACTCAACGTGCGATCATCAGAGTATATAATGGTGTGTTTGTGGGAAAATGAAATAAAAGCTTAGTCATCTTTAGACAAATGAACACTCAAGTGCATTTGTATTTGGTTGGTTTAGTGTTGCCGAGGCTCGGAGGTTTGGGTAAATATTGTAACTGATTTTTTTGGCAGTAAATATTTTTTTGGGCTTTGTAGTTCTGAGTAGATAATGTCTAGGTAATACTTTTTAGTGATTTGAGCGCGGACCGCTTCGCTGCCGGGGTGAATCTCGTAGATGTGGTGCAGCGCCATGCCTGAGCCTATGTAGGGTAAACACTGTATGAATTAGAGGGTAATGGAAATTTTATTTCTTTATTTTTGAGGCACAACCAGAATAAAATGAGGGTTAAACTGCAAAAAGACACAAGAGATTAAAAGGGGACAAATTATGCAAATCTCACTTTTTGCTTTTGCACGTTGCCATGTTGGTCTCTATTGCCTCTATAAAACACTCCAAACGTGAAATAAATCCATCCATCTATTTTCTTTCAGTTACTGGTTTTAGGAATTATGTTCCCAAATCAAGCTGACTCAAAAAGTCACCATTTGTGATGTCACAAATAATCAAAGTAGAATAGATAAACCTCTTATGCGCAAAAGAGGGATGCTGCTGGAGGAGCAGCGGCTCTACTCTGAGCCCCTCCCGGATATCAATGCTTCTCAGCTTATAGCAGCTTGAGGGGTGGGCGTGGCCAGCTCCAGGTTGTTTGCAGCAAGTGTCAGGGCCCTGAAACGGCTCATTCTGGAAGGTACTGAAACTGAAGCAGAAATTGCTTTATGTGAAAGGCAATTATGCAAAGAACTTCACGAACATGTTTAGCATAGACCATAGAACTAATATTTCCTTAAGGAAAAAAGCCAAAACATGTTCCAACATATGCCTCACATGAACTTTTCCTGTGTCAAACGCTAACGTTTATCACAACCCATAATTTACTAGTATTTGCAAATGTTAAAAGCGTAAGTGCTAATAAGGTGCAGCCTTATTCAAAATTAGTGCCAGATAAAATATATTCAGGATAAAAAGTGAATTAGTGAATACGATTAAACTCCGCGTCATCATTTTCCCCCTTTAGTCTCAGTTCTGCGTCTGTTTCTCTGTACTTGTTGAAAGATTTTTGAACATTCTGACCTAAAGCCAGAGAGAGAAGTCAGCCTGACCTTCCAGCAGCCCGTTTCTACTCATTTACAGTTTGCCTGAAAGAGTCAGGGTCTAGTCCAGAGAGCAGCATAAACATGGGAGTAAATCAAACAGCGGGAACAATAATTTGTTCTCTCCAGCTGCTACTGTTACTGGTTTGGCAAACTATCTACAGGGACAAGATCTCCGCTCTGCAGCCAGAGTCCTGTTCTGCCGGTGAGCACACAGACACCGCGCTGACTCACAGTTCATTGTGTGTTTTCTGTGTGTGTGTGTGTGTGTGTGTGTGTGTGTGTATGCGCGCTCCTCTGTGGAGCTGACAAACATCACTTTCTCCTATTTGAGAGGAGATTACAGCATGTAATCCTCCTACAAACACACACAAGCACAGACTCGCTTAATAGAACACCTCAGGCCAGAATAATGGACAGAGGAGCATTAACCAAATTACTATTCAGAAGATTTTACTTAGAAATCGTATTGATTAATTCTCCTCAGGAGGCTCGCTCTCCTTTGACCCATTATTTTTTTTAAAATTCCCCTTCCTTGTCTGTTTACCTGCATAAACGTCAGCTCTGATTCATTCTCCTTTGTGGTTCTCTTCCACCTCTGGACATTTTCCCTCCGCTGTCAGGGATAATTACTTCTTTAAAAAGAAGTGGAACATTTGGTGGGAGATAATGGCCGCTCCTGCTACACTTTGGTGGTTCGGTGTCTTAATTCTGAGGCTCGTTCAACCCAAATTAATGTTAGATTTGATGTGCTTTTGTGGAAGAAACGACACATTTTTTAATGATTCATCTTTGATGAGTCACATCTATTTTGTTTGCTTATTATTTCAGTTGAAGTGGATGTTTATACGATCAATTAACCAACCTGATGAGCTCTGCACACACTCTGAATGAACTTTGAGATTTTTTGTAGCTGATGTGAATGATGCAAAGATGTTCTCTCTCTTTGTCGTCATTCTCCTTAACAACTTTCATAAAGAGCTTCATATGTAGCACATAATTTGGATTACATCATCTTCTTTCTGTGTATTCCATCATCTAATTCTCGCATATCACCCTTAAAAGCTTCATATTCCCTTCCTGTATTTCCCATCTACCAGAAATCTTCTGCTCATGTTTGTTTGCATCTCTTCGAGGAGCTAACATGCTACTTTAGTATGCATTGATGCCATGCTTTAGAAACAGGTCGATTCATGCTGCGTTTAGATCGATTCCTTTTCTTCGGACTCAACAACACCTGATTTAAAACTTTGGATATACGGTCACCATCAAATATTGTAAAAGATTTATCTCAGCAGCCCCACGTTTGTTTTTTTTCCCCATCGAAGCCATGAGTCCATCCAGTACTTCCATCAATTGAATCATTTGGATTTTCCGGTCAGTTGGCACATTTGTCACAAGAAGTACAATCCTGTCATGGCTGTTTTAGGTTTATGATGGAAATCTGCAAATTTGAAATTATAAATACATAACTGTTAATTAAAGTGACTATGTGTATTTCTGTGGTGATTTTGGGAGGGGGGGCAGTACATACCTAAATCATTGCAAGCAAGCATTATTTTTGTGTTTGAATAAGACCTTACCATCGGAGGACCAATAGGGTCAAAAATGACTGGAGCGCGACCTCCAGCAAAATAACAAGCATCCGACCCCCTTTCATCACTGGAAATTAGATGAGTGAAGAGGTAAATGTGTAACACATCAATGGTAATAAATGGTGAAATTTTTGTAACCATTTGTTACAAATCAATAAATGTGTTTGGTCCTCACAAGCTCCCTTAGAAGGAAACATGGCGTCTAATATGGCATTGCTCAGAGACTTAGTCCCGCTCCCATGTATTTTAAACCCAATTTTTATAGTTACATGTTACAATATATACAATATTTTTCAACAACTGGGCACCATTTAATTAGTTTTCAACAACATTTCAATGGAGATTAATGGTAAAAAGAACAAAACAACAAAACTGTCACTTTATGAACCTAATGTTATGTTGAAGCTACAAGTTACAAAGAGTGGCATTTAGAAACTATTGTAAAGGTTCCATATCATGCTATTTTAAACCTTCTTCAGGTCCTGATGATGCACTTAGTTTCCATCCTTGTGTTTGCGGGTTTTCAAAATAAAACTCAACATTTGCAGCTGAGACAACAAAATGCACGAATGCAGCCAAACACAGGCTTAGTTTTCCATTAAATGGTCCCTTTAAATTAGGACAAACAACCAAAGACCGAAAACAGATAACACGCTTTTTTTTTGGTTATAGAAACAGATTTATATTTCTTCATCTTCGTCAAAGCGACACTGCAGAATTACCATTAAACCAGATTTTACCTTGTTGCTTTGAACCCTCGGTTTAAAAGATAACGAAGGAATATTTTTGGGCAAAATAAGAAAGCAAAAAGAGAAAGGTCCTTAAAGATCAGTCGTGTAGTGTGACAGCAGAAAACAACTGGAAAGGGCTCTCCACTGCTATCAGGGGGAGATTAAACATAAATAGTGCTATAAATAGCCTGTAATCTGCAGTAGGGAGAAGCATGTCACATAACAGAAATACGGCAGAGTGAAAATCGCGTAGAAAGAACCTGAGCTGCCAGTTTCAGTGTTTAACACTAGGATGAATGCATGAGTCAAACAACGGGGAGAACAGTGAAGGAAGCTTGTTGCTTTCTGCAACTAGTTGATCAGGTGAACAAGAACTAAAATGTTCTGCTCAGCGGCTATAAAACTGAATATGCATCAATATTTTTTGACATTATGATCTATTCATTTAAAAATGTGCACCTTTAAATGTAAAACAAATGACAGCTTTTACTCTGATCTTCAGTTACAAAAACATTTAGAAGAGAAGAGAAGAGTGGAGCTTCTCCCAGAAAAAAGACCAAAAAATGAAGATAAATCATTCATTGAAAGGAAAGCGGTGCCACGTGGATATGTTTTCAGGTCAAATCAGGATGACGAATGCAGATGTAAACATGAAATTGAGAAAGGATAAAAAATGATTAGAGCATTGGACATCGAGAAGATTGGAAAGATGGAAAAAACGCAGCCATAAACAGATTTTTATTGGTTTTATTTCAGGGTCACTGGAGAGAGGGGCACATAAACATAGACACACTGTCTAGATTCTAATCAAGTCCAAAAGAATCTCTCAGGTCTGCTGAAATTTATCTATCACTTCAGTGTGTGAGTTATGTAGCTTTCACTGCCTTCCACGGGGAACAAAAGAGAAATATCAACAAAGCCCGAGCATCTAGTTTGTTCTGATGAATGTTTTCCCCCTTTTGTCTCTGTCCCCTCCTCAGTGTTTGCGTGGGAGTATGTGTGTGTGTGTGTGTGTCAACTCTCGCCTGCTAAATATCATCGGGATTTGTGCCGGCGGCTTAATTAAAAAGCAATTACCTTTGGTCGCTGTGGGCAACGCTTGGCGGTGGGTAACTCCACTAATCTGGAGGATGGTGTGGAATTCCTCAGCAATGCTGCACAATAAAACACACACAAACTCTTCAATTGTCTACAGAATTGAAGACGGATTAAAGTGATTGTTAATTAGGGTGATGAGGTCGAAGAGGGACAGGGTCAAACTGCTGCGTTTCCCCTTAGCTGGTGGCCTCTGTGTGTTTATTTATGAAGTTAAGTGGGTAAACGATATACCCTCAAACCAAATTAATTTACTGTGATGGGCTTGTAAACACGAAACATTAAAGCCCGTTAACGCAGTTAGTGCCAGATCTAATTCTCTTAATTTTAAGGTTCTAATTTGATGCAGCTGACGGTAACGAGATCATCTTACCGAGACTGTCCCTAAGAAACTCCTAAGACCAGTCCTCCCTACACCGACTTCAGCTGGTCCAAAATGCAGCGGCCCACTTGCTGATTGGAACCAGCAAGCGGGATCACATAACCCCGGTTCTGGCCTCTCTCCATTGGCTTCCTGTCTTTTACAGGATCCATTTCAAAATTTTACTTTTTGTTTTTAAATCCCTTCATGGCCTGGTCCCATTTCATATCTCTGAGCTGCTGTCCGCTTATGTCCCTGCCAGAAACATGAGGTCCAGCTCTCAAGCTCTTTTAACAGTTCCAAAAGCCCACCACATGACTCGCAGCGACAGAGCTTTCTCTGTGGTTGGGCCTAAACTGTGGAACAAGCTACCTCTCAACACCAGGACCACACACAATCTAGAGCATTTTAAATCCCTTCTTAAGATACATTTATTTGATTTGGCTTTTAATGCAGGCTGACTTGAGCATCTTAATAGTTTTTAACAATTTTTATCATAGATTGTGACTGTTGTGTGCTCATCTTATTTTAGGTTTTTATTGTTGATCTGTTGTACCTTGATTTGTTTTACCTTGTACAGCGCTTTGGGTGTAGCTTTGCTGCTGTAAATGCACTCTATAAATAAAATTGACCTTGACCTTGAGATCATCTTACCGAGACTGTCCCTAAGTGCCTTGAGACGACTCTTGTCGTGATTTGGCGCTATATAAATAAACTTGAATTGAATTGAATTAAGAAACTCCTAAGAGCTTCAAACAAAGATAGTTTTCATGTTATGTGGATTTATTCTGTGTAGGATTCTATTGCTTTACTGGTCATTTATCAATAAAGAAGACAATTTCCACCTTACTAATAACTTTTAACATAACTGTCCTCTGTCCTTTTCCCATCCTGCATCACTTATTCTATTTATAGCTCATTTTAGGCATCACTCTAGCCAGTACCATGGCAACTAAATGATTGACAGGACCATATTGACGAGAATGCCGGGTCCTTTGCCTCCTCCTTTTTGACCTTTCCTCTTACTGTAATGCTCAGCCCATACAGCTGTCTCTTTGCCTGATCCCACATCAGTTTTCAGGCCTTACCGCTCAATGGTGAATGTTCACTTTCAAACAAAGATGGATGACAAGCTCACAGAGAGGATGCCATCATCAAAAAAAAAACATCTTAATTGTTGGAGACAGCAACTGATGATTCTCTGTCACTTTATATAAATATGGGATTTGATACATTTTCTTTGTATTGAAATGCAATTTTAAAAATTTTTCTTGTTGAAAACAGCGATTGTATGCGTGACTTACTGTTGGTGAACATCTGCTTTATTCTTGGTTTCTAATTGGACGAGAAAGGAAGCTGTGTCTATTGATGTTGGTTTGATCAAACCAACATTTGACTGTTATCAGTCTTAGATGAAATGTTTCATAGCAGCAACATGATCAGCCAACCTTCTGAATTTCTTAAATCAGCAAAACATGAGTTTACCTGAAACGCCTCATGAAAGCAGACTATTCTGGGTATATATGCTGCATCCCATCCCATTTTCCTTGGAAATCAGCTAGGATCTGGGAATGACGTTGAACCTGATAGCCTAGATATCTAACATAATGACAACATAATTGGCTCAAACTTGCCACCCACTTGTGTCTACTTTATTAGCTTTTACATCTATTAAAGTGGAAATATTCTTTTAGGCCTCATCAGTTTGAATGTGTTTTTAAAGCTGATAAATGTCTCTATAACTTCAGATTATTGAAATAATACCATTTTTTATGCACCAGCTCCATCCTTTCAAGATACTATTTTCCTACCATATATGTTCTTTTCCCTCCAACCTACCGTGGTTTACTGAGACCTTTAACTCATTTCCACACAACTGAACATTGCTTTATTGATTTATGGAACCAAAGTGAAGTAACTACTTTGTCTCTCCAGCCACATGTTTTAGCTCATTCTGGGATTTTGTAAAATATTTTCAGTACAAACAAGAAACTTCCACCTAGTTTTGTTTCTACCTGAAAACATAGTTGCAGTCGTAACTTTCATGTAGTTTCATGTAGTTTCAGCACTATTCCATCTCCTGTAACATTCATGTGAGTGTAAACCATTCATGATCCACGTAGCTGTCCAGAAATCTTCCAGTGTAACAGAAAAACGTATCTACATGAAATTGGAGTTCATTGCAGTGACTAAAGTGTTGAATGTCATTTTTCTGACATGTAAAGTCAACCAGAGTAAAGTTTAACATGATCTAATGATGCCGGTTGCCATGACAGTGTGCCTGACAGATTGTCAAAAACAGAAAATGGGTTCTGTGCAGTAAAACTCAACATTAAAACAAAGAAGAAACAATAAGGGAACTGGTGCACCAATCAAAATGTAGATTTTCCTGTAACAAAGAAAAGATCAATGATGAATTTAATAATTAAGACAACGGAGAACCTATTGGTACCAGCAGATATTCCTGCCATTAGGGAATAGTTTTTTTAACTGACTAAAATAGGCCCAATTAATTGAGAAACTGAACAAATCTAGCTGCATACTGAGACTTTTACTGGTTTAATGTTTCCCTTTAACCCACAGGCACAGGTACTGTCATGCCTTTGATTTTGATTAAGCAATTTCCCACTAAATTGCAGGAATCAAAGATATTACATTTTTTGGCCTGCAGTCATTTGACTCTTTAGACTTTTCTGAGCAGTAATCATAAATAGTTGTAATGAACTTGGAGCACAAAATTCAGGCTGACTTGTAAGGTCCAGCTAAATCTGCCCTGGGATTGCTTGGAGCCGTGGTATCTCCAATGAAATAGTTAGTTTCAATAGGATTTCTCCCAACAGAGTAGTGTTTTCCCAATAGTATAAAGGATATTGGAATGATGTTCTGTGTCGCTAAATTGTTTCTGGAAGCTTCATTTATAATGAAACTGAATTGGAAGGAACAAACAGTCGCTGTGATAAAAGATGGCCTCGGGATGATTCTGTAATATAACTCAGTTTTACACTGTTTTATTGAGTTTTTACTTGTTTCTATTCTCAAATTCCCAAGCATAGCATACACCCAAGATGTTGCCTGCTTCACTGATGTCAACTTATTTTCTTTGCCTTGGAATTCTTTTCAATATCTTCACCGACTTTAACTGTCGGGGTCGCAAGATTGCACTTTTTTCTCTTCCTTTTTATACGTCTGTAATGAACGTCTGGGGCACCACGCTGATGGTAAATCAATGTGGAGCTCTAACAGTTCCATAGATGTGTCACTCATCCCCTAATAGCTCCGTTCACTTTAATTAAAGACAGCAAACACCAGCGTACACATTCTGTGCATGTTGACACGCAGACACAGCAGCTGGGTTTTTCTTGCTGGTTGTCACAACACAGACCTAATTAATAAATGGCTTTAACCCCCGATGGGCTGAAGGGTGTTTGATGATCTGTTGTGAGGCTGGACTCTGGCTCACTGCCTAATTCATACTAAACAATGGCAGCATTTTTAATAACCAAGTTATTTAAAGAGCGGGTCAATTGAGCCTCGGAGTCCTTCTCCACCCACGTATCAATTTTAAAAAATGCAACATTAGTAGGCGTTGCCTGGAGGACCGAGTGGGCGGAGCCGCGGCAGTGACGAAGACGATGGCTAACTAGACGAAGCTAGCTCCCTTCACTCTGAGCGGTCATTAGAAGTGGAGGACGTTTCTCCCCCTCTTTACACAGACACTCGAGAAGAAAGGGACCAAGTCTATTTGGAGGAGACAAGCGGACCTGAGTCTTATTGTTTTGAGCTTGTGAGTTGCCTGAAACTCCCAGAACCGACCCAACAGAATCACCTCTGAAAGGTAAGTAGCCGTTAGCCATAGCATTGGATTAGCTGCAGGGTTTGTCTCCACAGCCCTAAAAAGCTAGTATTCAGCATGTTTTAGAGGTTTATCTGCTTCAGCACACCTGGTTTTAATCAGCAACAAATAGCTGAGCTGCTTAACAGCTAATCTAACCTGTTAAAGCAGGAAAATCCACTGAAACATGCTGGATAGCAGCTCTCCGGTAGCTCTGGGCTCAAGTTACAGTCTGCTGCATATAAAGTTATGAAAATACCCCATGAGAAAATTATTCTGTAATGTGTTCAGCCCACTAAAACTGCCCTGATTTCTTTATTTATTTACTAATAACAGCTGCTCTCTCGGTTCTAGGTCCTCTGGTGTCTGCAGCTGGCCTCTGGTGTCTGCAGGTGGTCTCCTCTGCTGGTGCCATCAGGATCAGGAGCTTCCAGAAGAATGTGCCTTTCAATGACTCTTTCCCCCTTATTTGTTATATTAATTAAATAAATCTCAATTTATATATTTCCTGTTTTTGTTCATGTCCATAAATACTTAAACATGCTTGAAATTAAAACGAGCTTTTAACAGCGAGGTGCTAGTTTAATTAATCACAATAGCTAGTTAAACATGCAACAAAAATGTGATAATCAATGTAATTTATAAATATCCATTAAAATATCAAAACTGGAATCTAAATGAGATATTTGGCAGCACAAAAAACTTGTCAAACACAATATTTATTATAATAATTGTAGGCAGACAGGAGACAGAGCTGATGGAGTTTCTCAGTCATCAAAGGATGGCTGAAGGCTTTCCAGGAACAGGAGATGTGGTGTTGTCTCTTCTCTCTCTATTCTGCCAGATGAGCTGATAGGTTACAGGTGTGTGAGGACATCCTCATGCTGTCATAACCAGATGACAGGAGTTATCAGGTGATCAGCCAGGCTAATGAGATGCAGAAAGAAAACAAATTCAGGACAGTGTACAATAATATGTGGTGTTGCTCACCTTATGTGCTCTTATAGAATATTAATGTGTGCATGCCTCATGGTGTAGAGTCCATATTTTGCTGAGTGGCCTGCAATAATGCAGGTTATTAGTTAATTTACTTTTGATAGCAAAAACAAAATATTTAATGTAAAAGTTGTTTTCCAGGTGAATCAGCTCACACGTCACCACCAAGTGTCACAGGGGCAGAATCAGTAGCCCCCGTCATGATGTAATCACATACTTATTTAATTGTTAATATCTTAAAAAATCTGAAATGTTTTAATTTTTATTTATTACCTTGAACAGTTCACTGAGCTTGCACTGTCACTGAGGTGGAAGCTGGAATCAACAGCAGACACCTTACATCTTGGTCTTTTCAGGGGGTCTGGACGCTCTGGGACTTTCTGGAAGATGAATTTTCATCATGGTCACCGTGGGTCACCAGACACACTGCGGCTGTGAACTCCATTCTGACTGGCTATGTAAAAACAAAGAAGCAGCACATTTATAAATGTTTAAAAGAGCATAAAATCACGTATAACAATAATCTGTAAAACAAATTAAAACTAGAAGGTGATAATAAAATGTTTACATAGAAGATTATTAAAAATAATTCACCTTTGCTACAGGGAAGGTTTCACATCAGCCTGGACAAGTGCATTCTTGCAGCTAAATCAGTCTGACAACCAGTGTCTTGGGTAGATTTAGCCTGAAAAAAAATAGAAGCACATTGTTGTTGGAGTTTATAAAGTCAGATAATATACAAAAGAATCTCCTAGTGTGTGATCGTTGTTATAACGTAAAAGTCAGTCACACATGATGTGGAGAGCCTGAAATGTGACCTCCTGAACAGAATTCCTCACAGAACCGGGTCACAAGCTGGATTTCACGCTGTAATGCTGTCTGTCAACTGCTGCGTCAGTTAGAGCCACTGTTGCAGAATTGCCAACTGACTAGCTAAAGGAAGTGAACCACGTCTCTCAGACTTTGCATTTAGGTAGGGAATTGTCTTTAGAAGATGTTAAAACGTTTATTTAGCTTACTCACCTCAGACTGGAGCCCGCCGTGGTGGGGGAGCAGAGTCGGTGGGCTGCATCTAAATCGCGGAAGAGCCACGGTGGGCAGCCTCCCTCTTCAAACGGAGACGTGCAGAATCGCGGGTAAAATGCCCACAGAGTCACCGCAAGCATACTACATTACACCATCTCACCAATACTAAGACGATATGAACACTAAAACCGAAATACTTTCCCAATTACACTAACAGCCAAACACTAACTAAACTACAATATCCAACAGCCAAGCTAACACTAAATAAGTATTTATAACACTAAAAGATATGCTAAAGACTAGGATATGCTAATGCTATATGCTAATGCTGAACTACCGCTGCCCTCCTAAGCTCGCTTGCAAATCCAACTCCCACGCGCCACAGGGCGTGGCCGAGACGCCCGTTGCTTTTATAACTTTGGCACGGAGCTGCTACGTAGTACTCTACTGGTTTACGTAGTACTTTACTCTTTAGCCATTGGCTAAAATTTATTCAAAATGACTCAAATTATATGTTTTCAGCTGAAGGTGGCGCATTACTGTGGTTTTTAGACAGAATTTTTAATTTTTAAAGAAAATGAACCAAAATGCTAAAATAAAGAATGCACACATTTAAAACACAATTAGACACTCATTTATACAGTTCATCAGCAAAAAAAAGTTAATTTAGACGTTACTTGCTCTTTAAGAACATTGAAGATTGAGTTTTATTGCAAAAATCGCCTTGGGCTTTTATACGAAATTTAATTTCATTTGGTGAAGCAGGAACAATTTAAACTAAATATAAAGAAGTCGGTACAATTAAGTGGATTTGTCATTTTTATTCACAAGACCAGCGTCTCGGCGCTATGCGAATTTGTTCTTTTTAACTCTGTAGTAACAGAAGTGATGCCTGCTGTAGGTAAATGCCCATTTGCTTTGCATTTCATTTAAATCAGTGTTAAGTGAAGCATCGACTGCAAACGTACCCTGAGAAAAGCTGATCTTATGTATTTCACATTTGTCATGGTTCTTAAAAAACAAGTATTTAGGGAAACATCCTCTTTATTAAGGTGTGTATTGGCAATAATCTCACAATACGATACATATCACATTAATAAAAAGATACCTTTACTTATTGTGATACTAAAAGCCAGACTTCCTGCATATATCGGTATCAGTTTAAATCGGTAGTGGAAATCGGATATCTGTAAAAATGCAGATATTGAATATCCCTAGTACATGCATTCCCTAAGTGGTGCGCGCTCCCCTGGGGGTGCGAGAGCTGCCGCTAGGGGGTGTGCGAGGTGAAAAGTGTAATGGCTGCAGAGCTCAGAGAAGTCTGTCATATGTCACCATTAGTGTAGCCAGAAACTCATTTGGGGGTGGGCCTAAGAAAAAGTAAATGGGCCCAATAAATGCAATTGAAAACAAGTATATTTTGTGTGTGTGTGTGTGTGTTCTCCGCATGTGCCCTAGCTTCATAATAATAATGCGCGCCGAGCTTCCGCGCTCTGGCCTGCGCACGCTGTCAATAGTAAGATATGTTCAGTATTTGATCATTTTTATCGGTGTTGGAGAAATCTGAAGGTGGTGAGTCATTCTGGCAGATTGTAATTAACACCCTGTCTCATGCAGGTGTTCTGACATTGTAAACCTCACACACAGAACATCGTGGATGTAACTAAATAAATCAAGAAATTATTGACCATCTGAGCATTATTATATTATTATATTAGCACACTGACTGTGGGACAGCATACTAAACGTGTCAGGCTATTAACAGCGCACTGAACATCTGAAGTTCAGAGCGCGTCTGTCAGAGGTCAGACGCGTTCCAGCGGAGCCACGGCTCACGGGTGCACAAGTGAGCACATCTGGGCTGGGCAGAAGTAATTTTACAACATTGGTTTAAATAGCGCCAATAACGAGACGCGGTGACTTGAGCGGCTCATGGAGCTGTGCCGCACACACACACACACACACACACACACACACACACACACACACACACACACACACACACACACACACACACACACACACACACACACACACACACACACACACACACACACACACACACACACACACACACACACACACACACACACACACACACACACTGATTCAACAAGCGCACGCTGCACTGTGCCGTCAGACTGAAGGCAGAAATGAGCGCTGCCTCCTCCGTGATAAAAACTTTTAAGAGGTTTTATAACAACATTTTTCATTCAAGGTCAAATTAAGATATTAGCTTCTATTTTGGGATGACATATTAAAATCAAGCCAGTGACTCCGAACCTGACCACAACTCCTGTTACTGCAGCATTTGTTATTCCAGTCCGCGTGGCAGCGGATCGCAGATTCAGCCACACCATAAAACAGCAATAAGTCGGTCTGAGGCAAAAGTGAACATCATGGCTATAGCTTTTCCATCTTTTCCCCTATAGACATTTGATTACGCACAAGTAGGTGACCAGCTCAGGTTTACGTAGAGCAGAAGGAAGGAGAGGGCTCTGGCCACAAGTTAAATGTTCCTGCTTTAAGAAAACCGTTAAATTGCATTGTTTATGTGCCACCTGGGCAATCTAAATATTTATTTAAAATTAAATCAAAGGAAATCATAATGGTATTGAATGTTTATTAATTACTATTTAAAAAATGAAAGTGATGGGGACAAATGTCGATCATAATTTTTAACCCTGTCTGTCGAGTGACTGTTTAGCTTGATGTCTGATATATATATATATACATATATATATATATATATATGTGTGTATATACTGTATAGCCATGCCCTGATGTGGGGGGCTGGGGTGTGCGTCGACATGGTCGGGACATAGAAGGGGGTGCGTGGCAAAATAAGTTTGGGAACCGCTGTCCTAGTAAAAACAGCTGAGTTTGAATTGCACCATGAAAAAGAAAAACAGCAAATATTTGCTTGTTGTAAATTTTCTATCTAAAAAATTTATATTCTCCTTTTTAAACATTGATTTAGTAACATAACACAAAATATCGCCATATTTCAGTGTAATTTCTTACATCTTTATCCATGAGTCTGAATCATTGGATCTCTTTATCAAGAAAAAAAACAATAGGGACTTTGTTACTTTTGACTTTGTATAGTTTTGAAATTTAGAGGTTTTAAACTTCAGTTTAGTTTACCTGTAAAACTTCTAATCAGATTTCTTAACTCATGCTACCCAGTTTATCATATAAACCTGTCATTTTATAAGTTAATTCCCTCACAAGTTAAAATAATTGCCGTTTATAACCAGCCTATGGTAGTAATGGCACAAACAAACAAAGACAGAGCTGTTATTATTTGTGTAAATGTTTTATTTCACCTGAATTTAATGAGGAAAATGCCTTTTAGAAATGAGCAGCTTCTGTTTCTTATTTTTCTCCTTTTAGTTTTTTTCACCCATCATTCTATTATAATAATAAATTAATGTATCCTGGCAGATCTCCTCTGCCTCTCAGGAAGAAATTCAACGTCATTATTTAGCCTCACTTTTCATCTAGTGATACATTTTTCTCTTTGCAAACAGCATGTAAGCAAGAGTCTCAATGCACTTATCCTGAAGCTTTTAGTGCTTCTCTGTTAGTCTGAATCAATACAGTTTTCCCTGGAAGAGATACTCTGTAATACTCACTATTACGCTGCGTTGATGCATTTAGTACATTCGCTCCCGGTGAGCTGTGT
Organism: Nothobranchius furzeri; assembly: GCF_043380555.1. Taxonomy (NCBI): domain Eukaryota; kingdom Metazoa; phylum Chordata; class Actinopteri; order Cyprinodontiformes; family Nothobranchiidae; genus Nothobranchius; species Nothobranchius furzeri. The sequence goes on along the minus strand of NC_091742.1, from coordinate 4,122,447 downwards.
GTTTTGTTTGCCTTCTGCGAACTCTCCGTTACAGCTGCAGTTAGTGTCGCGTCACTTTTTTAAAAACCTCGGAGCATCTTAATGTGTCTGAAGAGTGCTCTGTCAGGGAAAAGTGGCCAAGCGGAGAAAACGGATGGTCAGTGAGTTATGTGTTTGAGCTCCAAAGGCGTCTCCAACCTCCCTCACGACGTGATTTAGAGATCGAGCTTTAATTCAGGCCAATTATCGCATCGCAGCTCTCCCAGTCAGGGTTAAGTGGACTATCGGAGAAACGTAAATCATATCCCACCGTCAGACACGCAGCAGGTTTGATGACCGTCATCGTGTTAGGTTGGTGTGTGCGGGGGTGGGAGGGTAATGGAAAAAGTAAGTGCAGAGAAGTGCGCCTTAACGTGGTTATAGAAATATAATCCACTTTAACTCAATCAGATTGGAAAGTGAGGACGGCCGTGACATCAATAGTAACCCAGTTGTTACTTTTCACATTTTCTTCCTACCTTCTTTTGCTTTAAAACGAGCCAGACTCTGGCGAGGCCATCACATGTCTGCATTTCAAAGATTTGAGATTGCCACAATCACCAGGATGTCCTGGATTCTTCAAAGAATGTTGTTATTTTATTATTTTTCAGCGTCATACTGAGTTCAATTATAGAATCTGCTTTCATCAGCAAGGACACCTCAGCGGTTCGGGCATCATGAAAAGGAAGGAGGTGTTTTATAATTATTTTGCCTGCCAGAAACATGCTTTTCTGTCTCCATGCTGAACGAGACAGAAGAATCTGTACATCCATGGTGACATACATGCCATACATCTTTCATGGTGAGGAGGCTGATCTCTGTTATTTGCTTAGTAGCAGATCAAAGGATGTGGGTTACCTCCCACTGATGACTAATCACTTCTCATGACTCATTTTTACCCTTTTCTACCTTTATCTTCTCTTTGCTTTTTACGTCTCTGACCGTACGCATAACAAATAATTTTTATACATTAATAATTTTTTACTGAGTCAGTTGTGCCCTTCTTTTGCTGTTGATTTTTAAAGATACACGAGGTCAAATGAAGGGTTAATTGAATGTCAGATGTTAAGCAGCTGCTGACAGCAGTCATATCCAGAAACGCTAACCAAATGCAAATTACTCTTGAATAGAAATTGCTGCCGTCTTCTAATTCAGCCAGATGAATGATTTCTATACAAACTTTAGTTTCATTCTTTAGTTTGTTCTACGTTAGAGATGTCAGAAGTGATAAAAAGAGTGGTGGTTTTATTTATGACATATATACTTTTAGATTTAGCTGAAGATGCCTTGACTGGAACATTTACTCCTTTTAAATGGGAAATGGTAAGCACAGAGATTGTTGAAGGAGGTGAGCCCTGAGCAGAGGAGAACATACCAAATGGGCCAAGCTCAGAGTTGGCTTCTGTGAGACTGAAAAGAAATACAGGAAGTAGCTAATTTTCCCAGCTGCAGCTTCAATTTGTTTATTTATTTTGGGGGGAATTCCTGGGATCACATTTACGTACAAGGAAAATGAGGAGTAGGAGTTTATATTGGTCATTTTTTGGACTTTGTACAGATCAGGCTGGTCCGGTAGCAGCATTTGTTCAATGACTGCCTCCAAGTTTATATTAAAGAGCAAGTCACCCCCAAATCACATTTTTTTTGCTGATAAACTATATAAAGGAGTGTCTAATCATGCTACAGACACGTGTAGTCAATAATTTGGCAGTTCAGTGCATCTTGGTTAAAATTCAAATATTCTGCCTAAAACTGTCAGTGTTGCGCCGTCGTCAGGGGAAAATTCTGCACTGTATTTGAATTTAAATCTGCCACCGCTATTGGCTAAGAGGTATGCTATGATGTCATCTGGTATATTATGATGTCATAATGCCATTGTGAGCCTGTGTGTGTGTGTATTTGTTAGCGGCTCCGCCCTCTTGGTCTGCCAAGCAACAGCATTTGTTGCATTTTTCAAACATGAAGTGGGAGTGAAGTAAGTTTCTTGTAGGGGGTGACTTGCTCTTTAAGTGATTTTTAATGGTGTGGGAGACTGACAAAACAAATTTTTAAATTTTATTTCTGATTTTTTTAGGCACGCTGAAAATGAAAATAGTCTCCTACATCTATCTCCTGAATTAGCTTCTATTAGAAAATTAACAGAGAAACTCCAGCAACCTAAACTAGTGAACTAGACCAAATTCTTGCTTTGCAAAGTTTGGTCTAGGAATGCTCCACTGGAACCTCTGCGGTTCCTAGCAGCATTCTGACAGGCCAATCACAACTCTCTATAGAGGTTTCAAACAGATAAAGCACTGTGATTGGTCCACAACAGTGGGCCAATCACAGCTCTCCATCCACTTTGTAGGCCAATCAGGGCTCTTCACTCCTTTGGTGGGCGGGATGATGCGACAGTAGAACAAGATGTCTACAGCTCGTTTGAAACAGCTTTTACAATAGGGCTGCAACTAACGACTATTTTAATTGTCGACTAGTCACCGACTATTGAAACGAGTAGTCGACTAATCGGATAATTATGAAAATTTTCTTAAGTTTAGCATGAGATTGCTTTAATTATGTGAAAAATGATAATAAACACAAGAAAGATGGGTACTTTAATGGAAAATGCATATTTTATTGAACTTTGCTGCTGATAGGCCAGTTCATACTAAAAGTAAATAAAATGCCCTGACTAACACCAATTTGGCACAGTGCTCAGTCAGTGTAGACACTAATGCATAAATAAAATTAAAATACTTTTGTCAGGCACAGTCAGGCATAACATTAAATCTCTTTTAAAAGTGAAAATAAGTTTAAAAAATGTACATCCAAAACAAAACATATTGGCTTCTGTGTTATTTAAATCTTACCGAGGTGAGTCAGACTCTGTTTAATTCAACTGCCCGACGTGCTTTCTTGTTAAGTGTTCATGCATCACCGAGGTGCTGCCGTGATACGCAAGGACTGTTTTGCAAATAATGCAGGTAATCTTTTTATTCGCCGAATTCAGGCTAGAATGCTCCCAAACTTTAGATGTTTTGGTACGCGTAGCTGCTGTGTCGGACGCCGCCATTTCTGTTAGTTGGCGCTCAGCAGAGAAGCTGTTGCACATGTGCGACTCTCGGCAAAGATTGTAATGAAGTCAGATGCCTCACTCGGTCGGAAAAAACACGTCAGGCAACAACGTCGACTCATTGTCGACCATTTCCATTGTCGATATTTGTCGACAACGTTGACGAATCGTTGCAGCCTTTGGCTTTATTAGAATCAAGAGCAGATAGATGTATTTAAGTCCTTAGAAAAAAAAATTATTTTCGCCTTCAACTGCGGACTGCCTCGTTTATCAACATCCATTGCAGCGGTTACGTCTTGTTGTTCGTTGTCCAGTAGCATTCAGAGATCTTTTGAAAGACAATGGTAGAACCCGCCCCATGACCGAAAACCATCAATGGAGCATTGCCAGACTAAACCATTGTCCACGAAATAGCAGAGAATGTCTCGGTTGGTAGACGCTAACTGTTAGCATTAGCAACTCCACCACACCACAGAACTCCTCCAGACTTGTGTTATTTGTGGAGATAAAACATTCAATTTGCAAGCCAGTGGTAGAGTCGCATTGCTGTTATCCAATCCAACGTGAGATGTCTAAATATCAGGAAATAAGACTCCAAAACCTGCCGTCTGAAGCTCAGCTGTGATGAGGCTCACTTCTAGGTTCCTAAAATGGTTCACCAGTTTTTTGCTTCCCCAGAGTACGACTTACAAGGCATTCATTCCTACTAGAGACCACTGCAAATTTGTTGATTGAAATTTAAATTAGTTTCTGATTTGTTATTGCAGGTCTGGGTATTTATTGCTTTACTAAGGCACGGTATAAATAAAATGCTCTTCTTAAACAGCTGCTTCTGTTGCCAAAAGGAAAAAAAAAGTCCACTTTTTGCTCTGTTTAAGGTGTCATTATAGCAGAAGCCTTGTGGTTCGACAGGATCCTGAAAGAAACCGTGAAATTGATGACAAGCTAACAAGTAATCCACCTCTATTCAACCAAAGAACAAAGGTTTCAAATGAAACGGGATGACAATAGAAAGTTAGACTCGTACAATACAGCGACATTGTTGTTTTGCCTTTTTGTTCGGTTGATGAGACGTCTTGAAAAAGTGTGCTTAATCCAACAATACTCCTGTTTATTATCTCTATTGATCTTATAAAATCAAGTTGAGGATCACAGCTCTGAATATACATTTCCGTTTTGTTTTTCATTGCAACTTTACAGTAATGATGAGATTGATTTAGACTTTTCACTATTTGAACGATTAATTGGACTTATTCGTTTTTATTCATAATGATTTCTAACTTCAGTAAAATTGTGAGCGTTAGGATTTTTTCTCTAACTCAAATTAATGCGTGCACGTTGTTTAGAAAAACTGCATATTTAAGAAGTGCTTTAGCTCCCTGTAATTGAACGGGACTTTCATCTCTCTTTCTTGCTGTTTTTGAATATATTTCCTCGTCAAAGAAGATCAAAGGCACCACTTTGCAGATTAAAGAAGGCAGAAAAACTGCATGTGTGGAATCGTGTGTGCATGCGTGTCATCACAAAAAAGAGTCTAAGGAAACATTTATCAGCTCTTTTTTTTCCATGTTAAATTCTTATCTGATGGTTTTAATCCTTATCTAACTCGACTGTTGATACTTACAACTGAGACTTATTAGTACATGAAAAAGACAATTTCGCTTTTGATTTTTGTATTTACTGTTACACGTTGAGAATTTAGTAGTTTAGTAGCTAGATATATTTTATATCAAAGTAATGGCCAATAAATCCAGATACCGTGTAAAATAAGGTTTAAACATGTTAGTAGACTTGATTCATAACTAATAAACATGCTTGAGAACATCAGAGAAATCATTTTAAGGTTTATTTTTAAATTTATTTCTAACATCCAGGAGGAACCAGATGTTGTCCAAGTCATATATCAAAGAAGCTAAGTCTTGTGGACTAGTCACCTTATGGCAAAAGTCAAACTACTTTTGTTGCAGCCCTCGTTTTAGTAGGTAGAAGTATATTCTACCATGACAGCACAACTCAAAACTGTCCACATTGTTGCACTAAGTGCAGAATCTGGATTTGATCTTTTCATTTTAATTTCGTTTTCATTCCTGTTTTGCTAAAGAGCAGATCTTCCGGAGCAGTTGATGCACAAGAATTTGAAAGAGAACAGCGACAGGAGACTTTGACAGCTGTGTTCTACATCAGCTGAATGTAGAGAAAAATATTTTGAATAAATGAAGGGTACTTGTCCAGACTTAAAAGCTTTTGAAAGGCTAACTATTTTTATCCCATGTCTTAAAGCTTGTGCAACTATGAGTGGATTGTTCTCTGTTTCTGGGAAACAAACCAAGTTTTTTAGTTAATTGATCTTTATGACCGTCTACTATGGAAGCAATTTAATATATAATATTATCACTTTGTGGGTTTTTGGACAGTTAGGACTTTGTTAGCCTCTTGACTCTAGATCTGACCCTGTATGTGTCATCTAATGGTGTTGCATGAGCTTATTTATGACCACTAATGAGTCAACCTGTGACCTTGGCTGACTCAAAAATGAACCTTTATTGCATATGTGCACAATTAATGTACTCCAAAGGAAAGTGCTACTCGTGTGCACAGAAAAATGTCTAATTTTGTAGATTTAAAGGCTACAACAAAACCAAGTGAAAACAGCTCATTTATACTTATAATATTCAAACAGCTCACCTTTGATTGGTTAACAGGAATGCAACTCTTCCACCGCCTTTGTTAACAAAACTCAGAATTCGTTAAAAAATACTTTCTTGGGTAAGAAATGCAACATCCAAACGTGTTCCGCCATGTTGTGAAGTTTCTCATTGTTAGCTTCTACTAGCGGTCACAAGCCAAGGTGGGCGAAGTCATGACTGCTAATCTTCCCTGTGACGTAGAAGAGACCGGTCTTCTCCAACCTGATTGTTTCCCATAAATTTCCTTTCTGTGGGAAATAAAGGCAATAAGGGTTAAGCATGCATGTGCAACTCAAAACATGCATTTCTCAGTGAATGTGAATAAAAACAAGGTGAGGTCATTCAGCTCTAATTTCTCAATACCAGATCCAGCCGATAAAAAGCTCGTATCACTCGACCTCTACAGAGATAATGGTCTTTAGGGACTGGAGGTGAAAACTTGGACCTTGATTTTGTCTCCCAGCTGATTAGGGCTGTAGCGAAGCCTCGATGACGTCGACGGCTCTATTCTAAAAATTTGTCGACATCAGATCCGGTAGTCGACGCACCACGCCCACTTGTTGCATCCCCAGGAGTTTGTAAATAGAGGAGGAATCTGCCTGTTTTTTCCTCTAGTTCGCCCTCTTCTCCGCCAAATACCGAAGACCCGGAACAATGTCCGTCCGCTACTAGATTCCTTTCCTGTTTTGCCCGCCTTCGTCTCCCGGCAAAGGACAACAACTTCCGGGGTCAGATGCGCTGCTCCGTCTCCACCGCAGATGTAGAAAATCACCGGGAGCGTTTCTCCCTTCATAAGGAGCTTCTTTCAGACATTGGGAGAGCTGTTTTAGTGGTAGCAGTCTCTCCTCCGTGCTGGTCTGTTTGCTGCTGGGTATTTTGGTTTATTTAAACTTGGTAACTTGAACTTAACGTTGGTAAAGCTACTGTTAGCATCTTCGCTAACAGCTTCTTGCGTTTGGATAAGCTGTTACGTTTTGGTTTAGAGTTCATCTTTTTTGTGGTGCAGATCTCCCTTTTATTACATTTAGAGTGTTGTGGGTTTTCGGTTTAGTTTAAAATATTACCTTGAGCTTGGTTTAACCTCCCAGTTTAGAGTTTGGACCTTTGGAGATTCTTATTTTGGTCCAGAACCCAGTAATCTTTGCCCAGTGGGACATCCCTACTTATTTGTACTTTTGTTTTAATTCCCCACAGGCAGAATTAGTTTTATTATTCCCAACCTGTGGATGGAAAGATTTATGATTTTTTGTAGTTGTAAATAAACCTGATCATCATTTTAACTTTTAAATCCCATTATTGTCCCTTCCCTTTTGCACACGAGCCAAACTCCCCAGGAAGAGTCGTAACACCACTCACCTCACGCACATAAGTGACCAAAACAAAGCAGCTTGGAGACACTCCGTCTCCAACCACCACTCAGGCAGCAGCCTGCACTCCCAAGTTCTACACATCACCAGAACATAACCGACCGCAACACAATAAAAGCAGTGTTATACAAAATGGAAGGCCTGTAGTGTTTATCCTCTTACAGTAACAATTTATCAATTTTTTTGAGGAATTTATTATTATTATTTTTGGTTTTTATTAACTGTGCAATAGAAAAATAATAATTTGATTAATTGTCTAAATAGTCACTAGAATAGTCGACTGTTCGATAAAACAATCGTCAGAATAATCGTTTTAAAAATAATCGTTTACCCCCAGCCCTACAGCTGATCCCTCTCAGCATACAGCAGAGGTGGAGCAGGCTCAGAGGGAATACTCATACACACCATACCGGGAACAAAGGAGCATGATTAACAAGTACATTTGTATGTGTTAGAAGTCACAAGACTGGCTTATATAACATTTGTATCTCCTCTTGTTCTGTTTGAGAGCTCTGCATGTCGTAGCCTCAGTTGGCCTGACCCAGTCTCTGTGTGTTTGCTTCTGCTCTCATCCTGTGTGCACCCTCCCAACCTCATTTGGTACGCAGCCATAGCAGGCTCAGCAGAGACCCAGATGAGCACGAGCTGTGTTACTTTTCTTTTCCCGTTTCTTTCATTTTCCTCCCATTCCTCTTGCGCCTGCTCCTCAGTGATGGAAGCAGCTGTTGTTTGTTCATTAACTTTTTCTTGGTAGCACACATGTCCTACATCCATAAAGTTCTGCAGTCATGCAAAGACATTCAGAATCTCACCTACGCTCTCCCACACATCAAATTCACAACTCACAAGCATGCTTTCTGCTTTAAGCACCTCTTGTAATCGTACTTTCACACACTTATTGATTTTGTCTCTCCTAATTTAAACTAATTGAGTTTTTAAGCTCTGAAGAGTCTAATTTCTTGCCTCTGATCTCTCCAAAGGTGTTGGGGAAGGAAAAAATGATCTGACAGATCAAACTGGAGGATGTGTACATTTTTGTAAAAGAGCAAAATGAATTCCCTCTGTGCAAATCTAGCAGAAACGGAAATGTCAGACTTTTTAGGCCACTCACTGTCTTTCTGATGTTTATGCATCACCCCCACCCCTGTCAATGCAGATTCACCCTCTGGTGTACTTACAAGTTAAAATCTGTCATCACCGTGTCCTCTCTTCAAACATTTTACTGGTGTGTGCCCTGATTTCTTTCAGCTGTGTTTTGTGCTGTCTTTGTTTAAGATTTTGTGTCTAATATACCATTTTGTGAGTAGATCAGCACAAAGTTTGGTACAAGGTGAGGCAAACTTTATCCTGAATGACTTCTCAGCCGGTGCAGTCCAACTCATGAACAGTTTTATGTAACATCATCAGTTTTTTGGGGCCTGAACACAGAAGAGGCAGGTCCACTATAATTGGTCCTGTCAAACAACATGTAACCTCTAGAGGATTCATTTGTAATGAAACCACTTTTAGTAATCCAATTCTATACCCTGACTTTAATGTCTGATGATTAGGCAGCTCAAATCGCTGATTGCTTTCTTTAATCCTGATTGTTGTGTAATAAGCTTTATAACATGTTTTTCTTTATTGTTTTGTTTTGTTGACTATTAATCTCTGTTTAATGTGCACTTGCAACTGTGCATCATCATATGTGGATATTAGATTCCTGCAATACATTAGTTCATTCTAATCACCTGACTCAGGCTTCCTATTGGATGTAACACCTGCAAAGCTCAATGGGCAGCTAAGCAGTTAACCAGTTGACCAGGGTTTGTTGTTTCCAATGTGGCATGCAGGGGTGCGTATCTAATGTGTCCTCTAAATTCATGCGCCATGTTCTTTTTTATGCGCTACGCATGTGGACACGTCAAGCTCAGCAATTCAGATCAGACCAGACAGGAAATTCAGTTCCAACTAACTAGATGTGGAAATGTTTTGAAATAGTCGTGTAGTGTTGTTACTTTATCGTTCAGTCTGTGGGTGACAGCAGAAAGTGTCATGTTTATTATTCTCATGTTGGATCGCACGTAACAATGTCAACAAACCAAGAACTTTAAATTACAGGACAAATCATGTCAGCTCCATTAAAATAAACGTTAATGCTCAATAAACCAGGTTCACAATAGGTAAGCAGCTGTGTGATCGTTTCCAGATGTCCTGTTAGCACACTGTTAGCGCAGATTGCTAGCATTGCTGCTAGTTCTGTCTGAGTCTGCCTTAGATTAAATACACCTGAAAACAGCTGACTACTTAAAGGTGTGGTTTATTCAATACATTTACAGTGTTCTTTAGTGCAAATCAATGTCTTATGGTCATTAAAAAAAGCTATGATGCTCCTGTTCTGAGATGCAGAACTTTGCTGGTGTTGAGGTGGACTGAAAACACCAGTATTACTCATTATTAATAATGATATCCACACACCTCGCTTCTGATTGGCTAACAGAATGCATTCAGCCATGTTGCAAAGTCACTATAACCAAGACACTCTCCTCTCTCTCTCCTCACAGCAAAAAAAAAAAAAAACTTTAAAAAGACTTCCTCTGGGCGGTCACAGTGTGACATAGGAATGTGGGGATTTACAAATCCTAGTATTTCACCTGCTACTTTCTATCAGAGGCTAATGCAGGAGATAGGTGTAGGAACCTGTTTTCATGTCGGACTGCATGATAAACTCAGAATGACCGATTATAATCAGAAATCATAATTTAAAAAACTATTTTCAGTCAACCACACCTTTAATTCTCCTAAAACCCATTTCTGTAGCTAAATGGAAAACATAAATATGAACAGATCAATTATCTGAATCTGGTGCCCTTGGAGCCTGTGAGGCTGAAGTGAAAATTCCCCCCTCAGAAGAAATGTGGAATGTTGTCGTCGCTATGGAAACTCTTTCTCCCTATCCCAGCCTGGGCGGGACTGAGACCGGTGAAGGCCGTGGAACCGTATCTAGGAGTCACTGTGCTTTCTAACCCATTATCTCCCTCCCCTGTCCAAACAGAGGTGATGAGTGCTGCCCCATGCGGCTGCAGGCACTGAAGTGAGGAGAGTCCCAACCCTACCTTCCCACCTAGTGGACACTTACCCCAAAATTCCACTATCTCCGCTCCGCTCCGGCACGAACTCCGCAGCAAAAACTGTCCCGTTGTAGTCAATCAGAGCTGTTCCACTACTGCGGCCGTGCGGCGCAGTGCGCTGCCCGCCGTTCCGCTGTCCGGCAAAAATAGGATCGATTCTATTTTTGCCGGACGCCGGAGCACCTCCGCAGTCAATGGACAGAAATCACAACCGCCCAACAGGAAAGGGAGCAAGCACAACTTCCGTTATTTCACAATAAATCGATAAACAAAAGGCGTTTTTTGTTTCATATGCACAGATTTAACAACTTTTAACAACTATCAATGGCGGTTGAACTTTAAATGCACAAAAGTAAGCCATAAATACAGTTTCCACTATCAAAATAGTCACACTTTGTTGATCCAAACACTGCTGATCTCTCAACACAAATGATGGGCAGATTAAACAGTTCATTTCGATGCTTCTCCCACACAACGGGTGTATGGATCTAACTTCCGCGTTTATTGCTCGGACTGTATCGCAAGATCTAGAAAATCCCGTGCATGCCTGTTTACGCACCTCAGGTCTCCGCACCGGAGCGGAGCCGTTGTAGAGCGGGCTTAGTATAATTTGAGTCTGGAAGCGAGCGGTGGCGGAGCGGAGCGGAGATAGTGGAATTTTGGGGTTATGTTGTGTAATGTCTGAAGTCTGTGTGCATTTCTGTCTGAGGTGTTTTTTTGCATAGCAAAGCTGCCCTCTCTGTGGAGGGTAACTGAAGTGCCTTTTTTCCCCTCCCCCTGACTCTATCCTCATATAAACCCTCTTGATCTATTACGGTAGCGCGACTCGGGTTGCGAATGACCACAGTCACCCAATTCTTGTCATGTGTCTATGTATATATGTCTGATCTCAGAATTGTGTGTACTGAAACTCTAATTTCCCTCTGGGATTAATAAAGTATCTTTAAATTTGAATTTAATAACTACATCAGTACGACACATGTCCATATAAACCCGACACATGAAATAATAAAATCAAATTCCGGCCTGCAGCACGTTTTTCCATTACATATTTTTGATCCAAGATTAAGATTGAAAATATCAATAAAGACAAATAACAAAAAACAAATGACCTTTTCATTTTTGAGTTTTTGTTTCCAATTGAAAATAGAACAAATGATGCACAGGTTATCTCATAAACTCTTCACTGGACATCCATCTACAGTAAAACGGATTATTTTTTGGAGACAGTCCAAGTCAAGATGGTCACACAGCAAATATATGTCGGCACACAGTTGGGTCAGTCCCTTTTACAGTTATTGAGTCAGAATCTGGTGTGTTATTGGCTGAGAGTCCTTCACAACACATTTTTAGTGCCAACAGATCATAGAGATTGTGCATAATGTTGGCAGGTGAAATGCAGTCCTTCATATAACTTTTGAAAGCATGTTTGCTTGAAATCTAATCATCTAGTTATGTCTAGTGTCCAAATCCTAGGTGTGACCTGGTTGGCTGTTGCATTAGTCAGAGTTTGTGTTTGATAAATATATGATATGCACTTCTGCCTAAAAGATGGACCCTTACTAAGGATCCATGTATCATGCTTCAGTCATTTAAAAATGAAGATATCTTTTCTGAGTGTTTTCCCACTCATGGCTTGCTGTTTTCTGTTGTTAAACTGCAGATCAAAGCCTTTCTTCAAGTGTAATTTATGTATTTACAACCATCTCCACAAACCCTGCAGAGGAGAGGAGTCACTCAGTAAGCTCACTGAAATCAGCCGTGAGTTTGTTACATTAATCCTGTAAAATACAATCTCCTCTAAAATCAGTTTACTTCTAGTTTCATCTTCATAAAAAGCTGTAAAGACACTCGTCCCACTGAAGAGTTATGTAGAGCAGTAATAGATTTGTCTGCACAACAGCCTATCCTTAAATGACCCTGTCGTCATGGGAGAGGTGGGAGTTTCATTATACCATCGCTTGTCCCATCACTGCATGATGAACGGCGCGACTGCGTGTTTGTGGGAACGTCATTGAAAAGGATGAGGGAGTAGTTTGTAAAGTGATAACATTTATTTAAGTGAAAGGTAAGTTAATGAGCAGGAATGATGCTGGTTTTTGATTTTACATGTTTGTTGGAGTTTTGTTAAAAGTTTGCAGATTTATGATCATTCGTTCTCCATGGAGCATTGTTTTTTTTTTTTTTTTTTTTACTAAATACAACACGCCTCAGTAATTGGGCAGCTTGTGTAAAACTTAAGGATTCTTGCTCCGATTTCAGTTCTGAATACAGTGCATAATACTGAAAAAGAAAGTCTTTTTTCCTTGTTGTCAGTGAGTTTGACAGAAAAGCTGCTGAGTAGCAGCAGTGACAGCGAAAGCCCTGGGGCTGCCAGTGTTGGTGGTTTATGCGTCTCAAGTTCCTGCAAAGCTGTACATCTTTTAAAAAAGGAAGAAAATTATTCTTTCTCTGGAGGAGAAGTTTGGAGATTGCACTATCCTGACTTTAGGATTTTGCTAAGCTAAAACGGATTCCTGTGGCTATGCCTAATACGGTGAAGAGATGTTGTCTGTGTGAAACTCAAGAGATTTGTGCCACAAAAGACACGGTCAAAATTGTTCATTTAAGCATACATTTTCCATTTGTGACAGCTAGGTAAAATTTCCTTCTCTGTTACAGGTATTTCTGAAGATTAAAAACTTTACAACGAAGGAAACCATGCAGACCACAAAGCGGGCTTGCTCGTTTTGATTCAGCCGTTTTCATTTCAGTGGAGAGAAGAAGCACCTGTGTGCTCATCCGTGAGGAAGAAAAGCTCTAGATGACACAATATATTTGCAAACCCTCTCCGATGTAAGGAGTGGTGCTGAACGCTGTTGACATTCATGAAAACTTGTAATGGGTTCTCCGTGGGAGGCGGAATTTAAAAGACCAGCCATGTACGTGGGAAATTATGCAATTTGAACCAAAAACAAAAAAAAATTTGATAAATTAAATTTGATATGCTCCTGCTGCGATGACACCGAGTTGAATCTAATCTGAATCTAAGCACTGCAGATTACACACCATTAAACGGGTGGTTTCAGGTTAGCAGCAGCGGGGTGGTATAGGAAGAGGGCAGCCGAGGGAAACAAATAAAGACACAGCATCCAGCCAGAGTCGTGTGACTGATGGGTGAAGTAATTGAGCCCAGCAAAAGGCTGTGGAGAGAGACAGCTTACCTACAGTAAACATTCCTGGAGGTAATAAGCCCACCGTCAACCAGTTGTTGTGGTAATAGGAGCTGAGGGGGAGGACGACCCGCAGAGGTTAGACATCTCTCTCACTTTCCCTGGTTGGGAACCTGACTATGAGGCGGTGGGGTGAGGAGAACATGTACTGTATAGAGGAGTTAACAGGAGCGAATGAAGGAAGATGAATACGACTAACAAAAGGGATGAGCAGTTTTCATGGTTTGAAGGGTGAAGAAGCTGAAGCGGAGAAGAGAGGAAAAACACAAGCTGTGGAACGGGAAAACCGCATTACAGTAAAAGAGCTCATCATACACTTAGGCACCCACTGTGTCAGAGTCTGAGCTGCCTCTACCTATAGGAGGTACAGGCGCTCCAACTGTGCATCCAGCAAATAAAACATCGTCTCTTGACACGTTGGCATGGGTGTACGCGTGTTCTGTTGTACTGTATCCAACTAAATATAATTGCATAATGGTGAGAAGTAAAACCTTTCTAACCCATCAGATACATTTTCATGTTTCCTTGTCATTTTTATTGAATCCTAATCTTTAGAAAGCAGATTCTCAATAAGCATGAAGTTGTTTATTAAGATGTGATGCTGCTAACCATAGTGTTGATCACACTTATGATGATTGTGTTTTCCTGAAATAATAAGGATGAATGGTGTGGAACATTATAAAAAACAATTAAAAAATATCTTATTTCTTATTATAACTCAGCAGGTTGAACATGAAAATAGTCTCCTACACCTGTCTCCTGCAGTAGCTTCTGATAGAAAATAGACGTGAAACTCTAGGATTAGAAAATCCTGACCGATCTACATCACACACTCACTTAACACTCATGGTCTCACCCATCTTGACTCACGATGGGGAAGGCTGTTGTTGGTTTAGTGTCCAGGAAACGGCGGAGAAGTTCCCGACTAGTATGTGCTAACCGTTAGCATTAGCATCTTCACCACATGACAGAAGCTCTTCCGGGCTTGAACTATTTGTGGAGATAAAACATCAATGTTGCTGTTATCCAATCCAAGGCGAGGTGTCCAAATTTCAGGAAATAAGACTCCCAACAGCCGTCGTCTAAATCTCAGCTGTGATGTGGGTCACTGCAAGTTCGTGGAAATGGAGTACCCCCTCTGGGTTGGCTCAGACAACCTCCACCACCCCTTTGTTTTCCTGTCACACCTGCTTGTATTAAATATTAGTCTGTGACCATATTTGGTGAGTTAAACAACACAGAAACTGTACTGTGGCTCTCTAGGAATGTCAGAATGGTATCCTAGAAGCATGTGGGTGTGCTGGAAACGTTAGTTTCTTATCTTTCCTCTGAGCTGAATCGATGTGGTGTCCCACCCAGCAGCCCATCCCTTAGGGGACCAGATGGGAACAGTCTGTGGAGTGAAGTTATGCCCCATAACCCAAATGTAAATGTGCATCATAAAATGAGTGCTCCCTTTTGCTGTTTTCTGTCTTACTGGTTTATCACACCGAAATATGTCGCGATTAAATCGAGACTGATGCAGGAAGAAGCGGAATGTGGCGTGTGGTTATCGATTGAAACATAGTTCAATCAACGAGAAGCCTACTATTTATTGATTCTTAAATATAATGACGTTTTAATTCCCAGGCATCATCTTGAGATCACTGTGTGCCTCCCAGTGAGATCAATAGGAGAGTTATTTAAGGGTACACAGAAAAGTGTCAAGAGTATTTCCTCTGTGCACGCTCAAAGAAGGACTCCAACCAGCAGGGGGCCAACTGCAATTCAGAAACACTTCCCGTCCACTGAACGGCGTGAACTCTGAATAAATTGTTTCATTCAGAGGCCGAAAGTGAATGTCACACCAGAACTTAGCAGCGGGCCTCACACTTCAGTAAAGCCTACTGTAAACAGTAGGTGTTGAGTTTATAAGAGTTTATGGTGCTGGAGGATTTTAAGGTCATGCTTTTGTTGTTTTTACATTTTTACTCCTGAGGACTGCAGTAATATCGAAAGCTGGGGGTTGATGAAGGGTTTTTATGACAGTAACTTACAGAATATGTGATTTCATACATATTTTCCTGTGTGAACATTGCTGCTTTGATCAGAAACGTATATTTTTCTTTAATGGATTTGTGGGTTTGGGGTTTAAAATCCGCTCTCTTACATATGTGGTATAGTCTTAAAAATAGTCATATCCTTTATTTTAATTTGATGCTTTTCTTATATTTTAGTATAATTAATAAGCATCAGTTTGGCACTAACATCTGTGTTTATCAACTAATTTTAGACTGTTATGAGCTTTCTGAAGCTTCTTGCTCAAATATTCCTTCCTTATTCATCCACTTTACTGTATTATTTTGATGTCAATAACATAATTCTACAAAGTGATCTTTTAATACTTTTGTAGAAGGAATAACGAATCATTAAAGGTGTGTATTTTTCCTGGTGATAGGGGCCAGTAGATACCTAAATTGTTGTAAGCAAGCTGTATTTTTGTGTTGGTAAGACCTTACCAACGGAGCCCCATTAGGGTCAAAAAGCCCTAGGGAGTGCAAACTTCAGCAAAATGACAAGCACATCAGACTCCCTTTCATCAGTGGCAATGAGTAATGGGGTAAATGTGTAAAACAACAACGTTTATGAATGGTGAACGTTTTGTAACCGTTTGTTACAAATCTGTAAATGCATTTTGTCCTCACAGACTCCCGTAGAAGGAAACATGGCATCTAATATGGTGTCGCCCTCATGCTTAGACCCGCTCCCATGTATTTTAGACCTGATTTTTATGGTTATATGTTAAGAAGCCGACAACAGTTTTCAACAACTGGGCATCATTTAATTTATTTTTAACAATATTTAGATAGATATTTCCAGAGATAATCGATAAAAACTACACATTGTACCTTTTAAGTGAAACTCATGACCCGGTCTTGTCACCTCTTTTCTCACATGCTGATGTGCTAGAGACCAGAAGCCTGTAGTTTAGTTTCTGCTTTCAAGTTCAAATCCTGCAACACACACACACACACACACACACACACACACACACACACACACACACACACACACACACACACACACACACACACACACACACACACACACACACACACACACACACACACTGGCAAAGTGGGTGAGGAAAACAGGACCTTTTATAATGAGTCTTATTATGCATGTTTTAGTTGGCCATTTCTCAGGGCTCCTGGGACATTTTAAGTTCCAACAAAATTTTATATGCTTTATAGAGGCTCAAATGTCAGTTTTAGATTGCTGATAAACTGCATTCTTGGTCTTCTTTAAATTCGATCCCAACAATCACCCCATAAACAATCATGTCAGAGCGACAGGTTTTCAAAGGTGCACTGGCCACCCAGTGCAGTATTTGGTAAACTTAATGTTCACAACTTTTGCACATTCTTGCTGTGTTTGTCTTCTAATTCCATTTTTGGTTCTTTTTTAAACACAGATAAGGTTTTTCTTTACTTTGCTGACGGTTTCGTTTGCGGCTGCAAACATCTTCAGAGCTGACGCTGATGGTGGCGTCACTTCCTTCTCCGTTTATCCGCGGGCAGCAGAGGACGTTGTCGCCCTCTGCTGCCCGCTCTCCCCTGTCCGATTCTCCGAATCAGGCAGACCGACGGGACCCTAAACATAAACACATATAGGAAACCAACACACTCAGACCAATACTTATTATGGACATCAGAACACCCCACCATACACAAAATGTCAGTAATCACATCCCTTAAAAGCAACAATATTTACCCTCTACAAGATTGAGGGAGCTGAAGGATTCTACATAATCATGGGCTAATAATGACCTGGCTTTGTTGCAACTGGACATGTAAGTAATAATATTTCTTGTCCAACAGTCTGGATTGTTTTACTTTGTGGTTTATTTTAGCATTAATTGGTTTGTGATTGTGTTAGCACATTGTTAGCGCTAGCTACAGCTTGGTTGTTTACGACAGTTGTAATCCCTCTTTGAACCAGTAGGGCAGAGGAGCAGTAACCCTTTCTAGTGTTTACTGGTGTTTAGACAATTTTATATTGTTCAGATTACAGAAGTGTCTCTGAAAAATAAGATATTTACATTACACACACAAATCTACCAGTCAGCTCTTTCTATAATTACAGACAGCATTTCATTTTGGCATTTTCTCTGTTAATTGTAGGTCTGCTCACCTAAACACAAAGGGATAAAAAGGGGAATAAAGCACGTCTGTGTGTGACAGCACTGGCTGTAATTTCATCCATATTTAATCACAACCTTCATGTTTATGGTTTCCCTCTTAAAGCCACATGAACAATTTTACTGCTAATGCAAAATAAAGATTTTTTCCTTTGCAACTAGTTATTTAAATAATTCAAGTGGTCAGACGGAGTGGCTTGTATTGCACTGCAGTTAGAGGGTTATGAGATGAGTTTGTTGGTGAGGTCGCTCCACTCTGCTTCTCAAACATGTGTTTTACCTCCATCTTTAGGTTATCTTCCGAGAATGTTGTGATGACACTAAAACGTCTCTCTGAGATCGATAGTTGTTTACTGAACTAGGCGCTTGCAGCACTCACAATCAATTTCCTCTCACTCGTTTAGGAGCCAGCATATGAATTCTGGTGTTCCTTGCTTCTGGTTATGAGCTTATGGATCGTGAGCTATGCTGGAACCCCTGTAGTAAGTTTTCGGAGGTGTGTGTAAGTGTGTGTGTGTGTGTGTGTGTGTGTGTGTGTGTGTGTGAGACCTTTGTAACTCTGGTTCCTTCTCTAACAACATCTGTGTGACCAGTGAAGGTCAGCTGTCAATTGTGGCTAGTAGTTAACACTTCCAGACGCGAGTTTTACCACTTTTAATTTACTGTTTGCATCACAATCCGTTACTTTTTTATAGCAGTTTCTTGGACTTGTGCAGAAATGTAGTTGTACAGCGATTTGTAAGACTTTCATCAGGACAAACGTTTTCATGAACGAACTGAACAAATAATTTGTTTAGCATCTCACATCATTCCTGCCAGCTGGTTTGTCTTGTATAAAATCCATTTTAACACAGCCCTGAGCCAAACACTGTGCGAGTCATTATTTTAGGAGATACGGTGTGAACGAGTTCAGATGATGCAAGCTGCGTCATTTAGTCCAATCTGTTGGATTTAGCTTTTTATCGATTTGTCGTCCTCAAAGTGACGAGGAATCTATTCTTTTTTTCCAAGGGAATTAAATCTGAGTGTTTGTGAGAAGCTCTGGTCATATAATAAAGTTCACTTTTACTCTCTAAACCAGTGAACCTCCACTGGCGGCATGTGGGCCACATCCTGACCACCAGACCTTTCCACCCATCCCCCAACCCTTTGGTCCTAACGCCCCCATTTGGGGGACTTTGAAGTTTAGCAGCAAAACCCTAACCCACCAAGTTATGTCAACTGGTTCCACTAATTGTTGTTGCTTAAAAATACAGAATAATATACATTTACTTTGAACACATTTAACATTGCATATTACTCACGGATGCACTGATGTGAAAATGTAGGCTGATATTGATATCCGATTTTAAAATCGCTGTTATGTTAATGTTTATGTATTTAGCAGACACTTTTGTCCAAAGCGACTTACAAGTGATAATCGGCATGTTGCCCTTGAGGCTAACAACAACAATAAAAACAACTTCACATCAATCATGGAGCGGAGGGAACAAGGAGTGGACAGTAGAGAAGGGGGGACGGGTGCAGGGAAGGTGCTAGTTAAGAAGATGCTCTCTGAAGAGCAGGGTCTTCAGGAGTTTCTTGAAAATTGAAAAGGAAGCCGCTGTTCTGGTAGTGCTTGGAAGGTCATTCCACATTTGTGGAACGATGCATGAGAAAAGTCTGGATTGTCCTGAGCGTGGTGTAGGCACTGCTAGCCGACGATCCTGTGATGACCGGAGCGGCCGGGCCGAGACGTAAGCCTTTGCAAGAGGATTCAGGTAGATGGGAGCCGTACCATCTCGGACTTTGTATGCTAGTGTTAGCAATTTGAATTTGATGTATGCTGCTAGCGGTAGCCAGTGGAGCTCAGTGAACAGAGGGGTGACGTGTGCTCTTTTTGGCTGATTGAAGACCAGACGCACCGCTGCGTTCTGAACGATTTGAAGAGGTCTCACAGTACAGCCTGGAAGACCAGTTAGAAGGGCATTGCAGTAATCGAGGCGTGAGATGACAGTAGATTGCAAAGTCCACAAAAAAAAACAATAATGAACAAGAGTCTGCTTCTAGACCTGCAGAAAGAGAGAAGAAAAAAATGGGGCACAACAACAATACAACACGATCCAATCACTGCGTCAACTTGATGAAGAAATATAAAATCAACATGGTTTAACTGAACAATCACACGATAATAAATCACAGTGCATTAAGTGCCCACCACAGCCTTAAGACATGTGTTGAATGTGCCCAAGTCCATACTTATGAGAGCACCATGTGAGCACCTGTGTGTGCACACGTGCTTGTTTATGTAAGGTTTCTCTATAGGAGCGACCAATAGAGTGTGAGGGACCACAGATCTGCCCCCTTAAGATGCGCAGGAGACGGAGGGAGCTCCAAGTCCCAGAGATCCAGGAGTTGCCCCAGAGCGCAGGAACTCCAGGGAGACTGCGACCAGAAAAGCCCCCCCCCCCCCCCCGAGAGAGTCCCGGGAGATAACGGCAGCAGGCCCGCCTGCAGCCTCCCACCCCCTAGCCAGCCGAGCCCGGGACCCAGCGACCCAGGACCCAGGGGCGACCACCCCCGCCGGGGACCCAGCAGAGCCCAGGGACCCAGACCCCACCAGACAGCCACCGGGATTGATCAGGCAGACGCCAAAAATCTTAAACTCCCTGACCTGAGTTTTCAATTAAAGGTACACTATGTAACAATTTCACAGTGAAAAAATCACAAAACATTCTAATGTCTCAATTATGTTGGAATGAAAGTTACATTGAAACAGATTTCCTTTACAGCTGGCTGGGGGGTTGTCAGTTTTGCTCCTTTTAAAATGGCCGAAGAGGGACATAGTCTTTGTTTATTATTTGAGAGACTGCGAGGTTGGCGGATCAGGGTGGAGTCGGCGCTGCATCTGTCAAAACGTAGCAGTGTTTTGTAAAGAACCCAAGCCAGTTACATTAGCGACCCAGAAGTTATTTCTTGAATCTCTAAGAAGCCACATCATCTTTTTAGTATCAGGAATAATGGTGATTTACAAGTAAATATTCAGCTCTAACAATATCTCAAGCTACTTTTTCAATTACCAACATCTCGATATTACAATGAAATGCAACATCTACTAATTGACTTCCCATTGTCACCCCGCCTCACCCTCTGAAAAAGATACACAAACGGGAAGAAAATGGAAAAAAATATTAGTTAGCCCAGTTTTATTTATCAAACCAATACCGATATGCTAAAAATGACTAACATCGGCTGATATTTATTTTGATGCTGATAAATTGCGCATCTCTAATATTACTCCACTTTTAAGCAGCTAGGTTTATTGGAACCAGTTGAGATAACTGGGTTAAGAAAATTCAACATTTAAATTTTTATAGTGTATAAACCTCTACCTAATTAAAGGATCTAAATTGTTTGTGTTCTCATTACAATCTTTTCCAAATAAACTGCAAAAAATGCTCTCACATCTACATGAACACGCATCCCTTCGATGCACTGGCCTTTCCCAGAGGGATTCTGCCTTTCTAACAGGAAGTGGAGTGTTGATGATATAACTGGGATACAGGAAGTGACCTCATTAGATGTGGATCACAGAAGGATGATGCAGCTCCATTGATTTTTAAGAGTTTATACATCAGAGAGGCAGAAATCCTGGATTAAGTGGGATTTCAGGAATCAAGTTGCTGCTGTGCTGTTCTGTGATAGTTATTTGTGCTCTTAGGTGACTGTGTTTGTGTTTGCTCATGTTTTCGCCGTCTGTAATCCCTCAATAGTTTCCTAAAATAGATGCTAGTCTTCCACCCACTGTTTCATTTTGTGTAATTTCTTAATATTTAGGTCATATTAGATGGGAGAATCTTAATTTGTTTGATCAAATACATACTTTCTGCTCTTTTAAAAAAACCTGTCAGAAAAAAATAAAACCTAAAGTTTCTCTACAAGATTTATTGATATTTTTGTTTCGGTTCCTGTAAAAGCAGCAGTTCTGAAGCCTTTTACCCATTTTCACCAGCTAGTCCTTTAGTCTGTTTTTCTTCCTATTGTTACTGCACTGGCTTCACAGCATGCGTACAATTTCCTGTCTGCATCTAATGCTTGACTGAAATTAGATGCATGCTGTGAAAATGAGCTCGTTGGGAGAAAACATCTAAATATCACAGAAATCACTTCTTGCTTTTTAATGTGAGTGACGTTTTTCAAAGGCGTCGGCAGTTTTCTAAGCTTTTTCAGGATAAAATAGGAGGGAAAAAACTGAGCGAGTGTTGATCGGCTATACTTACATTCAACTTAAACACAAACACTTGACGTCATTGGGCAATAAACCGCATTATCACTAAGATTTAATAAACACTGATAAATTGAAAAAAAAAAGTTTTATAAGCAGATGTGCTGAAACTGTCATGTTAGCGGTGAGTTTTTTGACCCAGGACATGAAGAATCAGTCTCAAACACAGGGAATCAAGCAAAAGAAAGAGCTTATTAAAGGAGAACTGAGAACGCACACAATGTGTGTAGAAGAGCTTGGGCTTGAGAGGAGAGTTACTGACTGTAGATCGGTAGTGGAAGTTTTATAGAGAGTAGTGGCTTGTGGCCGAGTGCTCAGGGAGACAGATCTGAGGAGGTGGTGAGCTTCAAGGCGAGGTGGTGGCTCGAGAGCTCAAATGGCTGGTTTTCCAGAGTTCCAGGAGTAGTGAGCATTGGGAGAGCGAGGTGGATGGGAAACAAGCAGACGTGGGCTCGGGAGAGGTCCTGGAGGTTATTGCAGTAGATGATGGTGGCTGGAATACCTGAGGAGGAGGAACAAGATTAGGGACTCAAAAGCTACGTAGCTACAAACTCGAATGTTCTGGCTAGCGATTCTCCACTTGGTTGTAAACCAAAGTGAGTAATCATCTGGCGTTGTGGTGTCGTCTGCCAGCTCCTTAAATAGCCCGCCCCTGGTGATTGGGAAACAGCTGCTGCTGTCTCTGCTCAGCACCACTCACCTGCAATTAAGCTCAGATGGTCAGGTGGTGACCACTTACCTCAGACCATGACAGAAGCGCTTGAAGATCATTTAGGTGAGTGGGAAAAATTACAAAAAATTCAACAAAACATGCTTAAAGTTTACAGAAATGTTATTTTTCCAAAGACATAAAAAAAGAAGGAACATAAGTCTAAACTGTGTTATTTATTTATTGTTTTTATATTTTAATGTTAACACCTTGTGACTTTTATCTTGCGAGGCACTATATAAAAGATTGTGTTCTTCTTATATAAAAGATTGTTTTCTTTCGTTCTTTCTTTCTTTTCTTTCACGTTAAAATCAGATAAAAGGATCATTTTTTACTTTCTTCAGGACGAATCAACCAACATATATCTGTGCAATGTTGAACTTCATTTACTATTGTATGAGAGGTTTGCATCAGATAGTTACAAATTCTAATTATATAAACAATTTATATTTATACTATATCAACAAATATGAGTAATCACATTTATCAGACACAGATGAAAGGCTAAAGGTGTTTATTTAAACATGTGTGCTTGTGTTTGTTACCAAAACTCATTAACCACTGGAGGTATTTTTAAAAACCTCTCAAACATTTGATTTTAATCTATAACTTTTAGGGTCAACTCCCATTTATGGTGGTTACCACAGTCGTTCTCAATAAGTCAATAATGGAGTAAGATATTTAAGTAAAAAGCTACTGGGTAAAATGTGGCACGTTAGGTCACGATTATTCAGAAATGACATTTTCTAGACTGAAACTTTCCTTTTCCGCCTTATATTTTCTTCTGCTTATATTTTATCTATGCTTCCTCAGATTGGTTCTCATCAATCATTAAGTCAAGTGTAAACTCCTGAGCCATATATTTCTCCTTTTACTCGAGGAATGTGGAGCGTTCCCTTTGTAATACTCCTACTACCTTTAGCTCAGTTCCCTAACGTTAAACTTCACATCCCTCTTGCCTCGAGCCGCACACCACTGTATTTCACGGATTTCAGTTTTTTTCTTCTTGGATCTAATTATCTTAACCCTTAATAAATACAGAATTGTCAAATGTGTTGCATTACTTATTTTCCTTCCACTCCTCATTGAATTAGTTGTGGTTTTGAAACGTGCCATTTCACAGCATCTAATTTTACATCCTTCAGTTAAATAAACCCCTCAAACAGAAATCCTCAGCACACATCAAAAACACTTAAAGACCCTCAAGTATGTAAATAATTTTTATTAGCTAGGCGCACTTCAAAGTGTTTGACTTATGAATATTCAAGGTTGAATTGTGTTGTTTTTTCCTGCTCACTTGACAGCCATCTGTCTGAATGGCTTTGATGCTCTCCTCATATCTGCTCTGCTGGTTAAAATGCTGCCACACACACACACACACACACACACACACACACGCACGCACGCACGCATGCGCGCACACACACACACACACACACACACACGTCTAATATACGTTGTGCTTTTTAACGGAGCCCTTTAGACTCAAACCTCCGTACAGCATTTAGTTTTTGCGCTGGAGGAGTTTTTGGAGTTTGCCATGTCCTGCTGACTGTTAAAGGTATACTATGCAACTTTTTCATCTTTTTAAAACATGTTCTTTAGTACTCTGTGGCCCAAATATTGCCTCCTGTTGGACCAGCACGTTGCCTGTTTGTTTTAGATAGATTGTAAACGCAGCTGATTTGTTCCATTTAGTGATGAACCGCTCCTGTCGAAGCTAAAGAAGGCTGGGGAGACATTTCAGCTGTTAGATTAAGGTGTTAAAAAGACAAACTCACAGTTAAATTACCACAGAGAAATAATAACAGGTACTAGGGGGTGCTAAAAGCAAGTAAAACAGTCAAATTTTCCTTCAAATCGATGAAAAGTAAACTGGATAATACAATATTTGTATTTACTCCATAATTTAAACAAAAATTTCCTGTTGTCAGGATTTCTTTCAGATGTAATTTATCATTACTTATAAATGTTAAAACTTCTGCCACTTTGTCTCTGAAACTTTGCCCCTTTTGCCACCCTCTCTGCTTGTTCAGGCCTCAGGAAGTGGGTGTGTGTTGTGTGTTGGACTGGTTTGGGGGAGAGAGAGAGAGAGGTAGAAAGAGGAGGGGAAGGGAGGATACTGATTAAAATAATAAACAGCTGTGTGATAGACGGGGGCTAGTGGCCAGCCAGATCAGGAGCAACAGCGGATGGGAGAGAAATGGGGATACCAGCTTGTAAGTTGGCATGATCCCATCAGGGACCATAAAGACTTTGGTCATTTTTTTAAGATAGTTTCCTCTTCTCACTGGAATGAAAAGACGGTTCATCTCTTTTCTATTTTAGTTTTTCAGCCATGAGCAAAATGATCAGCAAAGCTCAGACTCAGAGGCCAGCTACTCAGGCTTCCTGCCCAGGATTGTGATGCTGAGCCCCAGGCAGCTCTCTGCGAACATGTGGCTCCAACAGAAAGAAGAAGGCATTCTTTGACTAAGTGGCCCAGCCTTGGCAGTGATTAGGAGGGTGTGATAGAGCGAGACCAGACTGAGGCTTGAGACCTAAGGGGCAGCTAGTGAGGGAGACACCGAGGTACCTCTTTGAGCCTTTGTTACTGATACCTGGGGGAATCAGAGGACAAACCATGTGCCTCTTTGTGCAGCTGACTCTCTTCTTGAAGTGTGGCTGGCAGGAATATGAGGGTTTTTATCTCAGTAATTGAGCACAACTGCCTTGGCCCTGCCCTGGATTGGATGGCTGGACATCGTGTAAACAGCTTCTTTCATGCCCAGAAGGGAAGTGGAGGAAGGGAAGCACAGCGGGGCCAAAGGAGAACGGCAAACCTGTCCTCAGCCACTCGGAGGTCCACGGAAGCCCAAGCGTCCCTCGAGATGAGCTGTTATCTTCACACTCCTGACCTCCACCCAAGATTTCTTGGATTTCCTCATTGGTTTCAGTCCCCTGTTCTTGGCTAGAAGAAGTCTAATGTCTGCCTTCAGCTGTGACTTCATCCAAACTCTACTGGCACCCATCGTCAAAACATCCAAGACCCACCATGGCTGCGGGGTGTCTGTAACCCCTTCAACGTGGCTGCCTATCAGAGAAGGATGCTACTGACATGGACTGGGATTGGGCGAACACATGCACCGGCACACATGAAAGAGTGCTGCCAAGGAGTGTGTGAAGTGCATCAGTCGCCTGCTTTTGGACTGCGACCTGGATTTGACCCATCTATGTTTGAACTTTTTACAACTTCTTTGTTTCTTTTTTGTTGGATTGATTCTCGTTTAAAGCCTGGAAAAACCGCTGATTTCAACCTTGATCTTGACGGTTTATATGTTGATCGTAACCACTGGAGGACTCAACTGTTTTCTCCACACCTTTAAAGTCATTGGATACTTTTTGACAGCAGAGAAGATGTAGAGCCTGAGGGGGAGTGGGAGGAGCCACAGCTCACAGTCCATAATGATTGGCTTGAACTTCAGTTTGCAAGAACTGCTCAGAAGGTTGGAACAGGTATACATATCTACATGTGATTTATACAGTCTGTTTTATTGTTACGTCAAAAGGAAATTAGAAGTAATCTAGCGAAGAATCCAGCTAAAGGTAAAGCAAAGGGATTTGAATGAAGGCAACTGGACTTCTTTGGTTTCTTGAAGAAAGGGTCAAGCTTATAAACTGTAGCCTTGTACGGTGTAAAGATGTGTAGAAGGTGGATGGTGTTTGTAGGGTTTTGGCAGGGTCTTTATGCACTTATTACAAATATATGATAGCACAAGAAGAGTCAACAGTGGTTTGGACCATACACAAAACAATCCCCCACAAGTGCCTTGGGATTTATATCGTAAGACGCGCAATATTAAAAAACAGTTTCTTCTTCTTTCTTCTAGTGAGGATGGAGCCTTTATTGTGCTGGTGTCATATTGTGGTCCTGGGTGGAACGTGGCAATATTATTCATGACGATGATGTTGTGCTGAGCTTTGTGGCAACTTGTAGCTAACATACTGAACATATTGAAGATACAGGAGGGCATTTTAGGGATGCAGAAACTAGACAAGGTGAATACACTGAACTTGACACGACTGCTTTCATATTTAGGAAGGTTTTCTAATAAGTCCTGTAGGTGGTGGAGAACATTGTGTTAATAGTCTGAAACTTGTGTAAAGGATGCTTTGGCTTAGTTGGGGTTATTGTTCAATCAAAAACTGCTATTTTGTATAAAATTAAAATGATCAGAAATTCAGAACAGCAAATTTGACTGCTTTTCTGCAATTATAGTTAAACTATTCATTTGCTACTCTTTTCCTCACTCTTGCATATCCTACTCAATAGCCCTCAAGGTTTTTAATTCACTTTTTGTAAGTTTGACAAATTCACTTGCTTCTACATGATTACAAACATTTTCTACGTTTAATGACTGTAATAACATCTCATGTCTGAATCAGTAACTCATGACTAATATGGAATAGTGGCAAACAGAGTCCAGTTGTTTCTGACATGAGGACTTATGGCATACAGATGTTTTCTTTGTGTGTGTGTATGTGTGTGTGTGTATAGAGGGAGAGAAAATAATGTGTCTCTGTATCTGAGCCCTTAAGGAAACACACTGACATACATAAACTACTGGCTCTAAGCGTTCAATCACAGGGTGAAATGAAATCTAAAGGTTGCTTTGTAAATGAATATGTTTGCCCTCTCAGTCTGGGCTTTCTGTCTTGTGAATGAATGCACTTGTGTGTGTGTGTGTGTGTGTGTGTGTGTGTGTGTGTGTGTGTGTGTGTGTGTGTGTGTGTGTGTGTGTGTGTGTGTGAAGTCTACTACACGTGGGAGCCGAAGTGCAATAGAAAAAAAAGGAAAAGGAAGCACTCGAGTAATGACTTGAAACACAGCCAGCTGGCTCATTCACAAATAATTTTTTCTGTCTTTAGCTTTAAGTTTGTCCATCTGGTTCTGTCTCCATCTTTCTGCGTCGTCCTCACACGGTCTAACTGTTTCTCTGTATCACTCTAGTCTATGACCTTCAAGAAGAGGAGGTCCTAATGAGTCATTATTGTCACCAATGACGGTGGAGAGATTAGTTTAACCTTTGTAAATGTTTATTGATGCTCTGGAGATAGCAGAACATTTTCTTAGATGCTAGTGTATTTTTAGATAAATGAGATTGTTGTGTCTGAATTTTAGTAAACTACCTTTTTCAGGTGTGCTCATCTCTCAGATGCACAATATGATTTAAATCTGAGGGGTTGGATTGTGTTTCAACAATCATGTAATACCAGATCCACTTGGAGAACAGCAAGTTCCTTTTTAGGTTCCATGCTTTCTGGTTTCATCTACACGAATGTCATAATGATACTGCGTATATGAAAGATGGATGTAGCCAGCGTGACATGACCCATTTGTTTTTGGACTTCTGTTTTTAGATCTGGAGTTCGGCATTGAGCTTTCACCGTTTGTCACTTTAGTAGAGAGCTTTGACAAATGAGTGATGGATCTAAGATAGAACCCTGCAGTGTTTTGCGCAGTCATTTGAAGACTGTCAAAGTTGTTTCCCTTAGAATGACGCATGACTTATGGGGTAATTAGGATTAAAATGTGTGGTTTATATCAGAATTTACCTCCTGTGCATTAACAATACAAAGTCCTAAAATGTTTCTGACAGTCTTATTCCTTCCATACCTTTGGACCAGTTAACTTAAAGATGTGGTTGACAGAATAAACATATTTAGCTTTTTATTTTCTGTTTTTCAGATTATAATTGGTCACTCTTGAGTTTTTCCATGCAGGCTGAACATGAAAATAGTCTCCTACACCTATCTCCTGCATTAGCTTCTGATAGAAAATAGATGGTGACACTCTAGGATTAGAAAATCCTAGATGGGTTATGTGCCCTAAGTACTGCCTGCAAGGCATTAATTCCTACTAGAGACCACTGCAAATGTATTGATTAAACAAGTAATCGATTCCTTTAAGGGTGATGATTGACTTGCTTTTGGAATGAGCCTCAAGTGTTCAATAAAGGAACAGCAGTTTTGATAACAATCAACTATACACAGACGTTCAGTTTAATGTTTGATGTCCAGACTAATTTCATAATACTCTGTAAAGTGATTAGACTTAAAGACTCATCACTCCCTCCTCTATTTATACTTGTTTTTGTCCCAGTTTGAAGCCTGTCTCTGTGCCCGAGGCAATGGTACACTCATCTATACGTTTTTGGAGTCTTTATCT
Organism: Nothobranchius furzeri; assembly: GCF_043380555.1. NCBI lineage: Eukaryota > Metazoa > Chordata > Actinopteri > Cyprinodontiformes > Nothobranchiidae > Nothobranchius > Nothobranchius furzeri. The sequence continues at coordinate 4,093,640 of NC_091742.1, read as the reverse complement.
TCAGCTGAAAAAAGAGAAAGTGAGGGGAGTCCCAGCTGAGATGGCGGGAGAGAAGAAAATGGAGCAGTTTTGCACGTCTAAAAATAAAACATTTGACTGAATCCTATGCTTGCGTCACTCTCCCATGTGGTTCAACACTCTCAAACAAACACCCTCCTACTCTTTGAGATGTGGTTGTGTAAGAGATATGCTGTGTTTAGTACACTCACACCCACAGTCACACATGGAGAAGTCATGCTTCATCACCACGTTGAATGCTGGGATCTCTAGTAGCCAAAGATACTTCAAAATGACAAACATAACTACGTATTCCAGCATAAATTAGCTAAATTTGCTTTGGCATAGCCCCCATTTAACTTTTAAATTTGCAGCAGAGTTATGATGGCAGGCATTACTTAGAGTCTTACAAGTTGGCTTGCCAAGTTGGTGACAGGGTGGACATTATACATTTTTAGTTAAAGTGCCTTGAGGACATTGCATGGAAATGTAACGTTTTCTGCCCAGTGGACGTGTGCAATGGGCCATTAACCCAAGACTAATCTGTGCAAGATATGAACATGGTCATGACAGTCTAAGCCAGTGATCCCTAACCCCCTTCCCCAAGGACCTGTATCTAGCATGTTTTAGTTGTTTACCTAATCCGACACACTAGATTTTAATCAGCAGGTGATTAACAGGCTTCTGCAGAGCCTGATGAGCTGCTGAACAGGTGAATCAAATGTGATGGAGTAGGGAAACGACCAAATCATGGTGATAATGACCCCCGGGCAAGGGAGTTGGGGATCACTGGTCTAAGCAATCTAAACTTTTATTTTATAAAATGTGGGATGTTATTGAGTATTCTCTAGTTTTCACTCAATGAATGAAATCTTTGTATTCGTAGGACATCCAGGCTGAGATTGATGCCCACAATGACATCTATAAGAGCGTGGATGGGAACAAGTCCAAGATGGTCAAAGCACTGGGCAACTCGGAGGAAGCCGTGCTCCTCCAACACAGACTGGATGACATGAACCAACGCTGGAGCGACCTGAAAACCAAATCAGCCAACATTCGGTAAGAAAAACAATCATTCATTCATTTTCGGTACCCAGTTTATTCTAGTCAGAGTTCTGTGTTTTTGTACTGTGGGAGGAAACAGGAAACATGGAAAACTCCACATGGTTGAAAGTGCTCCTACCATGAAGCATTTTTCTTTCACCCGGTTCCGTTTAGGGTCAGTTTCTTGGAGAACAACCGTGTCACAGCAGTGGTTTAAGGAGCTCTCTTAATGTTTTTATTCATTTCATAATATTACTGAAGTTTATCAGTAGACTTGTGTGATCTGATCATTGGAACACGAAGTGCTCGGTTGGAACAAAAATTTGTTTTCCTCAAGACAAACATGGTGGCATAAATGTGAGATTTTCACTTTAATCAGTGTGATTATGCTTCTGTTTTACATATTGTATTCAAATCCTTTACTTTGGCCTCTTCCTACTCAAGTTTTCTGACTCTTCGAGCCCTGAGCGAATACAGACAGGAGGAATACATTTGTGATTCAAGGCGACATGCTATTTTCTACATCCTGGCTTCTACTGTTTGTCACACTGTGCCTCAAGTCAAGCTTATTCTCTTTCCTACATGCTTTACGCTATGTTCTTGTTCACTCTGAAGAAAGAACCTCAGGTTTTAGTTGGGGTTGGTGCTTTTACTTTATTTTATTTTCCTGTGGTGTGAATCGACTCCTTTATGCTCCAACCTCAGCTCAGCTGCCCCGATAATACTTTAAATTTACAGAAATAAAGAGATAAATCTACGAGTCGGTAATTGGATTTAAATTAGCACCAAAGTTTTGGTGTGGTTGAATCAGAATTGTAAGGAAAATGGTGTGCCTGAGTTTTTGAATTAATATAAGATCTGCTGCTTTTATTCTCAACGGGAAGCTTTTCCATTCGCTTCATTTTAATGAATGTGCAGCATCCAATTTGAGAAGTGCTGCACCAGAGCACAGGTCATTACACACGGCACCCATTGTGTCTACCTTGATTACATTACATGCAAACTACACCAAGCTGCTAAAGTGGAACCACACACATCTCTACACACACACACTGGTTCACCATAGCTCATTATGTCTCAGAAATATCAGGTTTATATTTAGGTGTAGTCTCAAATGCATTAAAACACATCTGCGTGATTCAGATAGTGTGCTGCTTACAGCAGAAAATACAAAACAATGTAGAGTTAATGTGATTATTGACACATTCATTTATTTTCTTTTTTAATTGCTCACAACGTGCACTTCTGTCTGTAGATCATTTTGCATCATTTCCTTTAGAAACTTATTTTTCTTGCCACAAAACTTCACCATGAAACAAGCAGCTGATTTATAACACTGAGCCCAGTAATGCGACTGGATTTGAGCAGTAAGACCCCTTTTTTGGTGCGTCTGCACATAAATGATTCGCAGTAATAGATTCACCCGACAAAGAAGACAAGTCTGCATCCGTTGTTATGATTCTGCAACGTCAGGGTGACTCAAGGCTGGGCAATCTAAAAGGAGCTAAAGTATTTTTTGAAGAACGTATTTTCATCAGCATCACATTCATCAGTTGAGCTCAAACCAAGGTTGTAGCACTATTTTGTCAGTGTATTTGTCTTTGTTTCGCACTTGTTACTCTTTTCAGGCGTGTTACTACATGGTACTAATAAAAAGAGCACCAACCTGTTCATGGTGGGATTATGTGTTAGCTGTAGATTATCATATTTCAATAATAATAGAGATGGACCCTCACTGTGTTGTGAGGGTTCTTATGATAGAAGGGAAAGAAAAGAGCTGGGAATATGTAGTTTGTTTTTAACTGATATCACAATATTTGGCAATAATGGTGTAATCAAGACCCCCAATTGCTCTCTTAATTACCGTTTTTGGATTAATTTTTTAACAGATGTAAACTATTACACCAATTGGTAGAATACTCTTCAGTAAATGGAAGTCGGATATTCAATCACAAACTACTTACAGCTAAAGTCAAGTCAATCATTTCAAGGCACAATTTGACAGCTAACCTAATAATTTGTCCCTATAGAAGTTTTCATTATTTCTGACACCATATCAAACTCCTCCATTGACTTCCACCACTAGACAAAACTACTGGAATACTAGTAGCCGTCTGCTGATAAAACCCTTCAACTATCAAAAACGCTTTTAAAGAGACATTTACTTAGACGGGATTTTCTTGCAATGCAGTTATTTTATTAATTGGCATCAACCAACCAACCAACCAACCACCCAATCATCCAACCAACCACCCAATCAACCAACCAACCACCCAGTCAACCAACCAATCAACAACGAACCAACCAACCAACCACCCAATCAACCAACCAACCACCCAGTCAACCAACCAATCAACAACGAACCAACTACCCAACCAACCAACCAACCAACCACCCAATCAACCAACCAACCACCCAACCACCCAATCAACCAACCAACCACCCAGTCAACCAACCAATCAACAACGAACCAACTACCCAACCACCCAACCAACCAACCACCCAATCAACCAACCAACCACCCAACCAATCAACCAACCAACCACCTAATCAACCAACCAACCAATCAACAACGAACCAACCAAACAAACAAGTTGTGTTTGTATAGCAAATTCAAAAAAACAACTAAAGATTTATCAAGGTGCTGAACATTAAAAAAAACTCATTAAGAAAATAAAAACAATAGTAAAACAAAAATAAAATACTAAACCGATTAAACACTCAAAAGCTACAGAAAATAGTTGCATTTTCAATTCAGTCTTTAAATGTTTATCTCATTTATTGATACACAGAAGGTGATTCTAGATCAGCTTAATTATTTTGTAACTGTCATAATGCTACGCAAGAACTTTTTATTTTCCCAAAACACCTTTTGCTTTATTCTGATTCAGTTTTATTCTGAGCCCCTTGAGGTCCCCTGGATCGTCCTAATGCGTTCCAGGCTATGCCTTACTTCTTCTGCTTCTCACGTCCGTCAGGGATAAAATACCACCTTTAAAAAACCAGAGAGTCAGCACACAGGTACACAAACTTCTGAAGGCATAGATATTACTGTCAGCCACAACCTCGGCATATATAATGGAGATTAGTAATATGCAGAAGTGTTGACTGTGAATAAAGTGAGGGTAAAAGTGGAGATGACAGGAGCCAGATGGAGATGTTCAAAGACCAAGAGGAAGAGCGATGATGGGGTGAAGCAGCACAGTCACACAAGAAAGCTACAGGAGCAGAGAGCGGAAAGGGTGTAGTCTTAAAGAAAATACCAAGTAAATGAAATCAAAATTTTATAAGGGACCAGTGCAAAAAATTGAGCTGGACACAAAATAAGTAAATAAATGAACTGTTTGTGTAGGAGTTGCTATATCGTGTGTGCCTGTTGATTATATACAGCCCATTATGGCCTAATTGCAATACATGTGTAATTAAGGTTAGCTTGTTGAGTGGTAATAGGAGTCCTCTGCACAGCGCTAACATTATGCCCAGAGGAGGGAACAGAACTAAAGTGCTTGTCAGCACAAACTGCATATATACAACCACCCACATAGTCAACTGCACTTACTGTCAGCAGCCTCTTCTCACTCAAAATCTAGTTTGTAAAAGCTTTCTTAATATGATTTTTGTGGTCCTGCAAAAAAACAAATAATGATGTAAAAGTAATTGAACATGTTGATTTGTCCGCTGCACTTTGTGAGAAATTGTGAGAGAAAATAAAGAGTTGAAGTATAAAGATTAAAGTTGCTGTTGCATGTTGGCAGAGCCCACCTCGAGGCTAGCGCTGAGCGCTGGTCCCGTCTTCTGGGACTCCTGGAGGAGCTGTGGCACTGGATCTGCATGAAGGACGAAGAGCTGGCCAAGCAGATGCCCATCGGAGGAGATGTGCCCACCCTGTTGCAGCAACAGAACCACTGCACCGTAAGTTCTGCTCCCTGTGGGACGTGTTCCTGTCATTCTTTAGAGCTCCAGTGTGCAGCTTGTACTAGTTTGAATCGGTTGGTCTGTTAGGTTGTATGACTAGGAAGCTACTTGGTTTGTGGAGTTTGTTTGTTTCATATTTACAAAATGAACCCATTAATTTTTATCTTCATGTGCTCTTTTATTCTGAAATAACCGAAGCAGGACTGTATAATTTAGAAACTTCACAGAACCCTTATCTAGAACACAATAAAGCAAGATGTCTCATTTTAAATCATCCCCCCCTTTTTTGTCCTCTGGTTCTAAGTTTTTAATAGTCAAACGTCTTTTGGGATTCACTCAGTACTGAGCCACACTCTTGTATTTAGTCACCATAAAAAAAACTATATAATCCTGTGGGGAAATTCTCAAGAGCATGTGTGAAGTGTTTTTTTTTTTTTTTTTATTTAGCTCCGACAAACTCAGATTGTTGTGTGACTAAAAATAATTACAAATGAACTCTCTGTCACTGTCAACACGGGTCTTATTGACATTTAACTGTGCTGAAACCTCAAGAGAACCCTCTGATTTCTGGACCAGTGGTTAAACTTGTATTGTTTCAGAGGAAAGACCAGTAACACACTTGCCATATTGCTCATAGTTTTATTCTATTAATGCACTGAAAAAAATTATTTTCAAGGAAGTAAAAACTTTTTTTTTAACATTTTATCATTTTAGTCATAAAAAATCTTTAACTTAAAAAAGCACTGCTTTATAATTAGATAAATATAGGATCAAATGTTCTTGATTTGAGTAAAAAAAATGTGCTACTGGGTTAAGCAAACGTAGCAACTAGCAAACAAGCAAATGAATGTTATGTTAGATTTTAATATTAACCTTGTTTTCTCCAGTAGAGGTGTTTGTGCAGATATATTTTCTTTTTAGACTAAACATAAGATAAAATGTCTAAAACCAGACTTTTTTTTTAAATGTTCTTGAGAATCTGTTTTTGCAGTGTATCATTTAAAAAGTCTTACCTGTCAGCCTTACACCACCTCTAGTCATTGTGCCAGAGCTTTTATTTGTAATTGAGTTTGGAAAAATCCTCCCCATGGCCACTTTTACACACAGACATGTTGCCTCCAGTGCTTTTGGCATCATGGGTCTGACTGTGCAGCTAATACTTCATAGACCTAAGGACCTTCTGTGCAGGTTCACACGCCGAGACAGATCAGCCATTAAACTGTAGGAAACAATCGTGTACAGTCTGGTGCCTGCAGGGAAGCATCAGCAGACCTCAAATAGCTGTAAAAAAGCAGAAATCAAAAGAAGTTTGTACAAAAATGAAAATAAAAATATGTTAAACCACGAAGAGTTAAAGGCAGTATTGGCTCTTCTAGAAGCAGATGATCAATTTCTGATCATCTCAAATGTTTGTTGGTGGGGTCTCCTGATGATTTAATTAGCAATCGTTAATAAAAGGAGAATGAATTAACTCTAGCATAGATTTTTCTCTGTTTATGCTGCTAGGAGGCATCTTTCTTCTCATTATAAGAAAATAAAGGTGGACTCTGTGGGTATTTGTATAGATATCTGTGAATGTTGGATCATTTCTAGGTTAAGACCTGAAATCAACTAGTCAACAAGACAGTTTTATTTCTCCTTCTGATTTGTTTTCAGACAAAAACCCAGTCCAGGTTAATAAGATCCTTTGTGGGAGAGACAATGTTGAGGTTTTCCAGCTCCTGTTCACAGCATCTTCACCGCAGAAGAAAGGGTCTTGGAGCACATATAAACCACAGACTCCAGTCTTTTATTTTTTCTCCCACCTTATTTTTATTTTTATTTTTATCTGTTCTGGTTTTTATATATTTGGTTTCCTTCCATTTGTCCCACGCTCCTCATTTCTCCTTCCTCTTTCCTCCTGGCTTTGTTCTTTCTCTGCTGTTCGTCTCCGGGTCTTCAGCTTAGAGAGTGCTGAAATTGGAAAAATATGGTAGCAGAAAAGTCGAATGTGATGAAGGATCCGTTTCTCATTTTCTGTGGGTTATATTTCTCCCTCTGTATTCCTAATAGACTAGCCTTGAGGTCTCGTTGACCCTGAGAAGGATGAAGGGTCTGAGCAGAACAAAGAGCTCCAGCTAGGCGGGTCACGCTCCATTACTCGCTCTCTCCGCTAGACACAAACCTACGAGATTACTGTGCTCACGATACACCAAGAAGGAGAAGTAAATGTATGGAAAACAGTTTCATATTGGTGGGCTAAGTGCAAAGGAATCTGCATTTGTCCTCTCCTTTTATTTTGAAAGGATTGGAGGGATAAAAGAGGAAGGTTAAGCCACTTAGTCCAGCAGAGAGCAACGGATATTGCTGTTATTAAAGAATTGGAAGGAAGGAAAAAACCAGGAAGAAGCAGTTGATAAAGACAGAGAGGAAAAGAGGAACAAGGGGAAATCAGAAGCACAATTAGATGAGAATAGGCTGAAATGCCGGTAGTAGCATTTATTAATTGCACATTAAATTATCCAGTGGAGCTCTTGGTCAGCAGCTGATTGGACCCATCTGTCTCCTCTGCTACATTTGTAATCTGTAGGTAGGGGTGGGTAAGTCTCAGGCTCTTTAATGACCCCTAAATGTCAGGAACAACTCCTGTGGAAATCATTAGTCCAGTCTGTTCTTAAAATATATATAATTTAATAGATTTAAAAGAAATAAAAGACAAATGAAAGTTGAGTGATCAACTTTTTCGATTTGCTTGAGTTCCACATTATTAGTGAAACTGTATATGGAAGCAAGCAGGGTTCAAAATTCTGCTGCAGAATGAATCTTTAATCGTTGTGTCTCTTTGAGCGATTAGAGTCATTTACACATGAATGAGGAGAATAACTGGAGCCTGAAAGGGATTAAGGTGCCCTACTGGTCTCCAGGGCAGAAACAGATCTTTATCGGGCTTCGTTCTCTCTTTTGGTGTCAAACATTACAACCATATTTTTCATAAACGTGACAGCTCAGCAGTATAAATAGCCTGCAAGGTTAAAGCAGCGAATTCAGTTTACTTTTAATGTTTGATGGTGTTTTTTATTTTTTTATTAAATTTAGCTTTTATCCTCCTGCAAAAGTGAATGAGAGCTTGCTTCTCATCCAGGGCCACTTGCAGATGGATTAAGCATTCAACTGGCCATAATTGAGCTTTTTAGAGTTAAAACGACTCTGAGGCGTGCTTCTGTGTAAAATTTATAATTTCTATTTTATCAAGTTGGCTAGACCTGCAAAGAACACAGTTATTAATAACTTGTACACAGGCACTTGATAATATCCATTTAGGACCAAAATGGAGCTAAAAGAAAAGGAAAAGAAAAATGGTTGCAGGTGGAGTTCTCCCACCACTCGCTGGCATTTTACAGCCTGCAGCAAGCTACTTATTTAAAATAGCCAAGGCTCCAAACAGCAGCTCAGTATCAGAAAGGTATTTTATATCAAATTGCACCTATTACTACTTCTCAGCTGTTTGGACACAAATAAGGACTTAAGGATAACTCAGAAGCTCCTGATGTAAATGGACATAGTGGTCAAATCTAATTTGGCCGAGACAACAGATGTTGATACTTTTATCTCATCAGTAATTTCTTTGTTGCTTCTTAAGTTAGTGTTCTTTTGTGTTGACATGGTGCATCAAAGTGGGGGGTGCCTTTGGAGGGACGGGGGTGTTTGGGAGTGGTGATATTGTGCACGGAGGCTCAGATAGTGGGATTTTTGAAGGCAGGAAGAGGGATGTCTGGCAGAGCCCTGAAAGCAGCTGTGTTGTGATGCTATCTCATTGGCGCCACAGCAGCACAGGGCACACCAAGATAAGAGTTCGCTGTGACATTCAGCAGCAAAATGTGCACTTACACAGACCTGGACACAAACACCAATGACACGCAGGCGCAATCTCTCAGCTGCAGAAACACACACTCACAGACAGACATGGTCACAGTGACCCAAAGCTACAAGACATCTGCCACAAGTATTACACGACTGACGAGACTCACCTTAGTCTCCAGTCTTCAAAAATCCCACCTCGCTGTGAAGCATCAGAACTAAAAACGTGTCAAAAGGAATCAGCGTGGCGTCCTGCCTGCTTTTATTTGACTTACAAGCTTTGGTCTTATCACGGATAGACCAGCCGCAATTTACCTCAAATATGATGGAAAAAAACCCAAAACACAACTATATATATTTATAAACCTTATCTCTCAGGCTTCCTGATCAAAGTGTATTTCTGTGTTTATTATGGTAATGTGTGTTACAGCTGCACACACACCTCTGGTTTGAATCTTCTATGCTTTTATCTTGATAAACTGCAAGGATAAAGCTAGTGGGTGGATCAGACACACACACGCACACACGCATACACACACATACGCACACACACATGGATGCATGTACAAACACACACACACACACACACACACCTCCACACACACACACACACACACACACACACACACACACACACACACACACACACACACACATGCATACTCACATGCAAAAACACATAGACATTGGCATACATGCATGCACTAATACATGCATGCAGGCACACACACACACACGCACGCGCACACACTCACACATGCATGCATGCATACCCACTCACACAAATGAATAAGCACACATGAACACACACACATGCACACACACACATACACGCACACATTCACATACATACACATACACATGTGCAGGCATGCATGCACTAACAGACATGTACATACACATGCACACATGCACGCACACACAAACACACATACACATGGGCACGAAAACATGCATGCACAAATGCACACATGCATACACACACACACATATGCACACACATGCACACACATGCATATACACTAAACACACACATGCATAGGTAGCGTGACTCATGGTTGCGAATGACCACAGTCACCAATTTCTCTGAATTGTGTGTACTGAAACTCTAATTTCCCTCTGGGATTAATAAAGTATCTTTGATTTGATTTGATACATGCATGCACACACACACGCACACACACATGCATCAACATGCACTCACACACAAATACTCACATGTTTATTAGTTGTTGTTTTTTTTTCCTTTTTATTCTTGGTATTTGACTCTACTATGACTTTTTGACAGTTGGTCAAGCTAAATTAGTCAAAATCTCAGATATCCAGGAAGTTCAGATTGACCGTTTTGTTCCCTTAACAAATAATCTGTAACTTTTTTGACAATGAAAATAATTTTATAGGATTAGAAACCTCGATCATTCCAGAACTGCGCTGCTCTGGGTGGCTGCATGCTGGAGTAGCTCTGTTGACTATATGTAAGTTTAGCCTTTTTTTGATGACATGTTTTCTTCTAGTTTCTCAAGAAAAACTGTATTTTTTTGACATTTTACCTTTCTGTTTCTGGTGCTGTTAAGCTTAGAGGATTTTTACAGCTATTTTTTCACTTTTTGAGCATTTGTTATGATGCGTAACCATGGCAACAAGCTGGTTTACAATCGGGAGCAGCTGATTCAAATTGGAAAGGCTGAAATAATACCTCAGCTGAAGCCACAAATCCCAAATGAGCTTAAACACAAGATGTGTGGGTGCAGAGCAGGAGCAAAACGGAGACAGAGAAAGAGGAAATTCGAACCATCTCTTCCATCGATTATAAAGGGCAATGTGAGATCACTGGCCAACAAGATGGAGGAACTCCAAGCCCTTTCAAGGACTCAGCCAGATTATCTGCAGTGCAGTGTTATGTGTTTCACTGAGACGTGGCTGCAGGGGATAGGACCATATCCCCGATTCCAGCGTCTGACTGTACGAGCAGACAGAGATCTGAAGAGGAGCGGGAGAAGAAAAGGAGGTGGAGTGGCAGTGCTTGTCAACAACAGATGGTGCCATCCAGGTCATGTTTCAGTGAAATATTGTCTCTGCAGCCCAGGTGTTGAACTCTTGGCAGTAAGTTGTCGCCCATATTATTTGCCAAGAGAGTTCATCAGTGTTGTCTTGGCAACCGTTTATATTCCACCTTCAGCCATTGCTGAAAATGCATGTGATGCCATCAGTTCCGTTGTTGCTAAGCTACAAACCCAGCACCCCAATGCATTTGTGGCTATATCTGGTGATTTTAATCATGCCTCGCTCTCTGCTACACTTCCAACATTTCAACAGTTTGTCAGCTGCTCCACCAGAGAAAACAAGACATTGGATTTGTGTTATATAAATGCAAAGAATGCATACATGTCCAAAACAAGACCTTCATCTGGGACAATCAGATCACAATCTTGATTTTCTCTGCTCAGAATGCAAACCACTTGTTCAAAGGCAACCTGTGACAAGAACCGTGAGAAAATGGTCACAGGACGCTGAAGAAACCCTGCAGGGTTGTTTTGAGACCACAGATTGGATGACTCTCTGCCAACGATATGAAGAGGACATCAATGCCATGACTGGATTTGTCACTGACTATATAAACTTCTGTGTGGACAACATCATACCCACCAGAACAGTGAGATGCTTCGCTAATAACAAACCCGGGATCACCAGTGAACTGAAGAATCTGCTAAATGAAAAAAAAGAGCCTTCAAGGAGGGAGACATGGAATTATTGAGGAGTATACAGAAGCAACTGAAGACCAAGATCAGAGACAGCAAGGAGGCATACAGGAAGAAGCTGGAGAACAAACTACAGAGGAACAATATCAGAGATGTCTGATCAGGTATGGAGATCACAGGCTTCAAGCAGAGGAAGGATTGCAGAGATGGCAGCCTGGACACAGCCAATGAACTGAACAGGTTCTTCAATAGGTTCAGTTCAGGAACAAACCTAACATCCTCCTAGCCTGTCCCCAGCCAATCAGGCATCCCATCCTCCTCTGATCCAACATTTTCCTGTCACACGCCAGCTCTTTTGTCCTCTAACGCAGTCATGGACTCTTCTGGTTCTATAAATCTGTCTTCAACCAAGTCAGGAGATGCTGCTGCCCCATTTACCTCCCCCTCCCACCTATCTGTCTCTAGAAGTCAGGAGAAGAGGCAGCTGGAGAGACTGAACAGGAACAAGGCTACATGTCCAGATGGTGTCAGCCCCAGGGTACTGAAGGCCTGTGCAGAGCAGCTCTGTGGGATTCTGCAGCACCTCTTCAACCTCAGCCTGGCCCAGGAGAAGGTTCCAGTCCTGTGGAAGACATCCTGCCTTGTTCCAGTTCCAAAGAAAACTCACCCATCAGTCAGTTACGACTACAGACCGGTTGACCTGACATCCCACATCATGAAGGTCCTGGAGAGACTCCTGTTGGTCCACCTGAATAAGCAAACTAGGACATATCAGGACCCGCTGCAGTTTGCTTATCGCCATGGAGTTGGAGTTGAAGATGCCATCATCCAGCTGCTTCAACCAACCCACTGTCATCTGGACGAAGCAGGCAGCACTGTGAGGGTCATGTTCTGTGATTTCTCCAGTGCATTTAACACAATCCAGCCTGATGTACTTTGCCAAAAACTCCAGAAGACACAGGTAGGGGCCTCAACTATCGCCTGGATTAAAGACTACCTGACAAACAGACCACAGTTTGTGAGGCTGAAGAACTGCACATCAAACCAGGCTATCAGTAACATTGGAGCACCACAGGGGACTGTACTCTCACCATTCTTTTTCACCCTGTACACCTCAGACTTCCAGTACAAATCAGAGACCTGTCATCTACAGAAATACTCAGATGACTCTGCAGTCGTCGGGTGTATCAGAGATGGACAGAAAGCTGAGTACAGAGAGCTGGTGGAGTGCTTTGTGGCATGGTGTGGAAACAATCATCTGACCTTGAACGTGAACAAAACAAAGGAGATGATTTTAGACTTCAGAAGAAACAGGGTGGAGTCAAACACTGTTTCTATCATGGGAGAAGAAGTGGAGGTGGTTGAGGAGTACAAATACCTTGGAGTTCACCTGGACAACAGACTGGACTGGAGAAAGAACAGCCAAGCTGTTTACAAGAAGGGACACAGCAGACTGCACTTCTTGAGGATGCTTAGGTCCTTCAATGTCTGTAGCAAGATGCTGCAGATCTTCTACAAGTCTGTTGTTGAGAGTGTAATCTCTTCAGCCATGTCTGTTGGGGTAGCAGCATCAGAAGCAGGGACCTGAAAAGGCTCAACAGCCTAATAAAAAAGGCTGGTTCTGTTCTGGGGATGACTGTGGAACCACTGGAGGAGATAATGCAAAGAAGTATTCTCCAGAGAATCAAGAAAATGATGGACAACCCTGAGCATTCTCTTCACAAGACTGTCCGACAACGGAAGAGTGTCTTCAGTCAGAGTCTTCTTCAGTTTGGCTGCAACACTGACCGCTACTGGAGATCCTTCCTGCCAACAGCCATTGTAATATACAACAACTCTTTGATGACTTGATTATTATTATTATTATTGTGAGCTACTACAGCAATCCATTTCCCTCTGGGATTAATAAAGGATTTTTGAATTGAATTGATTAAAGCAAACATTTAAACAATCTACTTAATGCAAGCATCACTAATAATGCATGCATGCATTTTGCTTACATAGACTATAAATATAGGATGAATGCTGCTTATGGAGAATTAAAAGTGCATGTATCAGCAGGGGCAGAATAATTTTGATTTTACCCTTTGGTACATTATTTAGGTCATTCCAGATTTATTAAAAATTAAAAGCATAATATATGTATTTTTTGAAGGTTTGTGTACTCTCTGATTTACAGTTTCAGTTATTTTGAGTATTCTGACAGCAAACATCCTCCACTGAAGGCTAAAAACCTGCATGTGATGTTGTCAGGGCTAATATATAGTTATGTACAGGTGACATCATGGTCAGTACTGTTTCTGCTGAACTGAACTCATGTGGAAAGGATTTATTTACTAAAACAGTGAGATTAGCTTCTCCATCCTCAGCTCCCGGTCCTTTTCTTATCCTCCTTCCTTCGTCCTCAATCACCTCTCATTTAGTTTCTATCTCTGTGGGTCCCTGCTCAGAGCTACCTGCCTGTTATTTCCCTGACATGTAAATTTGGGGGAATCATTGGAACGGAGCAAACCATTTATTAGCTGGGGATGATCTCATTTGTGTCGAGCAGGATGCCCCATTTCAGCATTACAGCACATTTATCTGCAGGAGGCTGTGTGTAATTTTCACTGAAGTAGTGTAAACTCACCGTTAAGATGGAGTTCCTCCTGAAATGAGTTTTAATCCTGAAAATTTACAGCATATTCTCTGTTTTCCAGCATGCTGTCAGTCAGCGTTCAAACTAAAACACATCTTTTGACACCCCATTTTGGCTCATCTTGTTTGGAAAAGAGCGCAACTTTATTAAAAAGCACCATCTTATTTAATCAAGTTGCCTCACAGCGTCTTTAACTACAACACAAAGTAATCACACACTCCGGTGGGTACCAGAATCCTCTTGGGGGGTCAAACGTGTATTAAAACAGCAATAATTACACTCTTATCATGGCCTGTTGTGTGAACTTGAACTACCCGAGACTGTAGGTTAAACTTTAAGTTCATAAGTTTGTTCTCAGCTAAATGACTTCATGTTTTTAGCTTCCCTGTCAGAAAATTATCAAAGTAATTAGTGGGTCTTATATTTATGAGTGATGCAGGCTCCTGCCGCTGATGTCAGGCAGAATTACAGGAAGTGTCTGGTTTGAGTCTGGCTCTCACTGCTGCTGATGTAGCTGCTCTCGTCTGTCTCAGCCTCCTTTTGCTGCTCTCACCCAATTAACTGTTAAAAGTGCTGTTTATCTCATCTATAAACCTCTGCATCAACATCTAATTTAGCCCTTTTGTCTAAGCAAGGCTGCAGTAATCAACACCTTTTGTTTAACCTGGTTCATCTAGAGTTCTCTGGCAGAGATGAGAAGAAGATGTGAGTTAAATACGTGCAGAGGAGAAAGGTGTTCCTTCTCCGCAGTCACTCTACGTTTTAAAAGTATTTTACTCTGATCTTCACGGCATTTACCCTTTAGCCGAGCATTGTGGTCATTCTAACTTGTTCCTCTGTTTGTCCTTCAGGCTTTGAGCTCTGAATTGAAGGAACGAGAGCATTTGGTGATCAGCACTTTGGACCAGGCCAGAACTTTTCTTGCAGATCAACCCATCGAGGGTCCTGGAGAGCCACGCAAGAATCAGCAGCCTAAGACTGGTTTGTTACACATGTTTAATTTAAAAACATCTGTTTATGTAAATGAGCAGTGCAAATAAAAACATCCATATTTGCACTTTTTCAGTCGTTCACGTCATAGAAATCTTTAGAGTCTGAGATGAAGGAGGCTGCATCTCACTCGTTCTCTTGTCTTATTCAGCAGGCTTTCTCGGTTTTGTGCATGAGTTTCATTATCTGTCTAAAAAGTGGCTCAGATGTATTAAGCTGATTGATTTAAAGTCAAGTGTGATGACAAGTAACGGACAGCTTGACCCGTAAGTCACTTCCTGGTGAGCGCTGTCGAAAAACCAGTCCCCATGGAACTCTTGGTTCCGTGGAAGAATCTTTTGGTGATCCAGGTTTTATAGAAATTTGGTTATGATAAAACACACACACACACACACACACCCACACACACAACATAGATGATATCTATATTTAATTGTAGTGATTTTGTAGTGGACAGTTTTCATAAGAGCTCGTGTCTATTAGCTTAAAAACTTAACCAGATCAGGAAAATGTCCTCAGAAGTTGTTTTTCCAAAATTCCTTTTGCGCTGACATCAACATTTTAACGTGTTTAACAAAGCACAGTTTTAAGGCTAAGAGGCTCTGAAAGATGCTGTACAAATGTTTGACGTGGTTAAAATACAGATTAATAACAGAGGAACACAAATCCACCCATTCAGAAACTCTGAATAAACAATGCAGCTAGAAGAGTTAGTTAAATCAGCACTTTTTTCTGTGAGGTGGGACTTTATGGTGTAAATAATGAAGCCAGCCTATGTTTAGATCACAGACCATTACGTTGAAGTCCACCCATCCATTTTCTTCCGCTTATCTGGAGTTTGGTATTTCTCAGTGGAAATAAACTGACCCGAAACTTAATGTAGGATTTCTTTATTGAGTGTCGGCAGAAGCCCTGAACCTGCAGGGTGAGTCTTCTGTTAGTCAGCCGTGTTTCTATGCAGGAAAGTGAGTGAGAAAAGGAGACTGCTGAGGTGCAACAGGTGAAGATGGTTTTTCAGTCTCTGCACAGGAGATGATACCTTAGAACTCATAAAAGCTGCTCATCTCTCTGCAGGTAAAATGGTATTTAAGGAGCCGTTATCTTCTTCGCCTGCTCCCGTCTCTCCGGCGGTATCCTCTGATCTTTAGCAATTACCCCGTCTTCTCACCTTTATCGCCTCGTGTCTCACAGGGTTTTCTTTCCTCATGGCCACTTTGGTTGGACCAGCTCCGTTCCTTCAGCTTAGTCTTTTACATCTTTTTGCTTCTTATTATTTTTGTACTGTAATCTTGCCTTGTGTGGTCCTAAAACCGTATTTAGTACTAACAAATGTCACCAAATATAGATTATGTAAAAGGTGGCGTTAGCCACAACTTTGCCACCTGGTTCATGTATCACTAATTTGAAGACTTGAGTTTGCTTTTTAGCTAACTCAAAACTAAATGACCACAAAACTCTGTAATGTGATGCAGGAACAGATGCTCTCATCAGCAGGCTGGCGCAGTGATGGAATCACTTGTGTGTTCCAGCAGATCTCACCCCAGAGGAGAAGGCCCGAGGACTGGCCCGAGCCATCCGCAAACAGACCGGTGAGGTGAGGGAGCGCTGGGACCGTCTGAAGGGACATGTGGGCGGCTGGCAGGGTCAGGTGGAGCGAGCTTTGGATCGACTCCAGGACCTGCAGAGCTCCATGGACCAGCTGGACCTGCGGCTGACTCAGGCAGAGGAGGCCAAAGCCACCTGGCAGCCCGTCGGCGATCTGCTGATCGACTCTCTCCAGGACCACATTGAGAAAACTATAGTGAGTTTGAACACTTTTATTTCTGTTTTAGCATTTAGTAATGCAATCAGATCAACTAAAAAGTTCAGGTGCATCAGCAGGATGTGGAAATGTTCCCGAAATTGTTCAGAAAGAGTGAAATGTAGATGAGTCATCCCTTAATAATTTAGCAGCTGTTTGATCAAAGACTCTGTCTGTGTGCTGTAGCACAATCGCTACACTCTTTCTATTAGTAGTAAGTAAGTAAGTAACTTTATTTGTATAGCACCTCTCACAGACAAAAAGGTCACAAAGTGCTTCACAAGTTAAAAGGCAACAACATATAAATACAGTAAAATACAGCCACAATATACATAGTGTCAAATACAACCAATCCGAATGAGACTAAGTTTAAAATGCCTGGAGAAACAAATTGGTTTTAAGATTGCTCTTAAAAACATCAACTGAGTCGATTGAGCGTAAAGACAGAGGTAGCTCATTCCAGAGCCTAGGAGCGACGGCCTGGAATGAGCGATCTCCTCGTGTCCTGAACTGAGTACGTGGGACCATTAAAAGGTTTTGATCCAGTGATCTCAGCCTGCGAGAAGGCGTGTAATGGCAGAGCATGTCTCGAACATACAATGGAGCCAGACCATGCAGCGCTCTGAAAGTCAGCACAAGAATTTTAAAATTGATGCAAGATGAGATTGGAAGCCAATGAAGAGCTTTTAAAATGGGGGTAATGTGGGCCCTTCTGTTGTCACGGGTCAGAATTCTAGCTGCACAATTCTGGACTTGTTGTAAGCGGGACAGCTCTTTTTTGTTTAGACAAGAAAATAAACTATTACAGTAGTCTAAACGGGATGATGTAAACACACGAATAATCAACTCAAGATCAACTTTAGACACCATTGTTCTGAGTTTAGAAATTTCTCTCAAGTGGTAAAAACAGTTTCTAGTTAACTGCTTTGAGTGATGTTCAAGAGACATTCCCTTGTCAAAGAAAACTCCAAGGTTTCTAAGGGTAGGTTTTACAGACAAACTCAGATCACCTAACTGCTGGTGAATCCCTGGAACAGCATTATCGGGGGCAATCACCAGTACTTCAGTTTTGTCTGAGTTCAGCCGTAAGGCATTTGCACCGAGCCACTGTTTGATTCGCTCAAAACAAGATAATAGAGAATGCAATTTTTTAACCTCAGAAGGCTTGAAAGAACAATACAGCTGAAGATCATCAGCAAAGAGATGATAGGAAACATCATTGGCAAACTCCTGGATTAGGTTTCCTAAAGGAAGGATGTACAACAAGAACAAAACCGGGCCCAAAACTGAGCCCTGGGGTACTCCACACCGTAGATCAGTTGGGTCAGACAGGATCTGGTTGACTGAGACACTTAGGCTTCTCCCGAATAAATAGGATGTAAACCACGCCAGGACCGAACCTGACAACCCAACCAACTTGCGGAGCCTACTCAGCAAGATCTCATGGTTAACCGTGTCGAATGCGGACGAAAGGTCTAGCAAAACTAGGACTATTAGCTTCACTCTCTTTGAGGATGTCCATGGTTTAGTGATATTTTTACATTTATACACACTTTTCATCATTTTTTTTCCTGAAGAGGACATCCATGAAACAAGACATCAAGTTAACAAGCAGAAAAAAGATAAGGAGGAATGAATGATTCACAGGTTGCACAAGGAAGCACTACCACGTTAATGTTCCTTCTGTTACTGTACGCCTCACAAGATTGAGTGTGTGTGTGTGTGTGTGTGTGTTTGTGTGTGCGTGTGTGTGCGCGCGTGCGTGTGTGTGTGTGTGCGCGCGCGTGTGTGATGAACACTTAAATTTCCATCAATGTTGAGAGTTAAAATTTTCCCTCCAGGCCTTCAGGGAGGAGATCACACCCCTCAGTCAGGACGTCCGGGTCGTCAACGAGCTCGCTGCTGAGCTCACGCCGCTGGACATCCAGCTGTCGTCCACAGCCTCCAGACAACTGGACCAACTCAACATGAGATGGAAGTTTCTACAGGTAAATCCTCCCACCTATTAAGCTTCTTTGACCAGGAATACAGAAAAATTGAAGAAAATCAGAGAATAATAGTAAAATAAACAAAAAAAAAATGCTAATCTTCAGTATTCCTGTTGTTAAAATTCTAATAAACAGGAAAAGCGTTGGGTATGTTATTAAAAACCTAAACTTTAGCTCTTTTTATTTTTATTTTTTCTTTCTAATCAAACATAAATGACCCAACTACCTCTCACTTCTCACTTCTCCTGCAACTGCTTAGCCGAATAGGCGAAAACAGATAAAATACAGAAAAATGGGTTTAACTTTGGGGAAACTTCAAATCTACGCTCTTACACATTCAAATAGTCAATATCTGCAGCATTTTCTATATAATTGCTCATTATAAACATTTTCTTTAAGCATCTTGTCCACTTTTTTCTGTCTTCTGGATATTTTTCCTCCTTTTCTGTCAATATGCTGTCTGTACTATTTAGTCAGCGTTGTCCCTCCAGCTCTGTTTCACTCAAACACAACTCTGTGTTTAAAGCAACACTTTGTCGCTGCTCTCACCGCACACTGAATTCATACTCGTCTCTTCCCTACAAGCCTGATGGTCTTGGTCTGATCCGGCGTGGAACCCGCTGAGCGTTTCTCAGGGTGGAACGTGTCTTACTCTGAAGGGAAATCCATCTCTTTACTCATCATCACAGGAGAAGAAAATGAAAGGTGGTTTTACAAAGACACAGCAAGAACACACCTAAGATGAAAGGTGGTTTGTTGTGAATTAGGAGCTGAAATCCCACAAGTTTGTGTTTCTGTGAGTAGTTCACAGATTTTAGAGGTTATTTTAGACAACAATTATCAACTTGCAGTATGTGTAAATCAGATGATCCGCAAAGCCGAAATAGCCACAAATAATCGGACCTGACTTGTTTTTTTAGTTTTTTTTTCTCTTTAAACTGGCTTTTTGTCCAGAGTGCCATTCCTGTTGTGTCTGCTTGAAGGAAGACTAATAGCAGCTTCAGTGACGTCATATTAAATGAAAGACAGATTCCCCCATGACAATCTTATTTCAGGTAAAATAGCTGCGCACGTTGCCAGAAGAGTGCATCAAAATAATTTACAGTTCTATTCTGAGGAAAACAGACATTTATAAAAAAAAAAGTCATTACTTTTTTAAGTGTGACAATGCCGCAGGGGAAATCTGTCGGGCTGGGCTAAATTGTGGTTCTCTGATGTGTCCCATGAGCACAACAGACGGCCATTAATGGCCCTTTTTTGCCATTAGAGTGATCATAACTCAGACACCGAGGCAGAGTAGGAGCGCTGCTCGTTTTTGTTCATTCTCTTTTGTTTCAGCCTACAGGAAGGCAGCAGCTCCTCTAATAAGCCTGGTCTGACTGTGCAGTTTGATGATTTAGTTTCATATGCAGACAGTCACCATCTGTCTTGCTGTGGTGTGGTGGACATGAAAAGCATTAGTGGCTGACCCTGGCCTTTCTGTGGCCATTACTGGATGCTGTGTGTGGACGTCTGTGATCTTGCTGTCATCGCCCTTAAAGTAGCTGCAGGGATGCGCAATCCTATGTGTCATGGACAACCAATACTGTGCTGCCAGGTAAAAGCAGGAAAAAACATGCAATAAAGCAAGCAAACAGGCGCGTACAGCAGAGTACAGGTGTGCTATCCAGGATGTCGATGCACAGCGTTCAAAGGAGTTCTGCGGTGAATGATTGACCAAGCATGGAGCTTCATATAAACTGCTCCAAACCGTTTCTATTCTGAAATAGATATTTTGCCCATTTTGAATAATATTTCAGATATAAATGCACCTGCTTACCTCTAAATATTTTCTGCTTTCAATCTGAAACATCTTGTCTGCTTCCCATGACGCTGGATGCTGCTTGTCACCTGCATGCATGTGCATCACGCCCACTATAATCTAATTGTGCTTTCAGAGTTGTTATATTTGCTGTATTCCTTTTATACTGGAGATGATTTAGTGGGGGGGTCGACTGAAGTTAATGAATTTAGGGCTATGACTCTGATTGTGTTTTACTTAGAGCTTTAAAACTCCCACGCTTTCCATTTCTAACCTGTAGGTCTTCATTAAAACATGATTGTTGCATCTCTGTCAAACAAAAAGATGCCACTTTTATGGTTTAAGTGTTATAATAATAATAAAAACAAACATGACTTTGTTTTTTAGGATGCTCTTTGTTGTATGTAACTGGTTACTGATTGGAGCTGATTTAAAATTTCATGAGAAAAACAATATTTTAAAGCTCTTATGGTGAATCTGCAAGGTTTTCAATGCAAACATGGTCATGGAACACTCACCCCTCTCCTCTGGTATCTTCCCTGAGACACTTCTGCCGGAACTAGAGACTCGTGAGGCCGGAGGAAACAAGATAGTGCTAAACACCAGTCGCTGTTCTATGTCCAAACATCTTGTCCGTGACTTCAAATGGTGTTTTTCTTTTTGGGACTCTGGTAGTTTGTCCTAAAGTTGAAGTGGTAGCAGCTGGCTGTTTCTCCTCTGATATTATTGAGCAGTGAACCTCTCACACCAGTGGTGTTATCTTGCTAAATGCGTGAGTGCGTAATGAATGGAGGACCTGGAGTTTTAATCTAGAGCTAAAAATAACACAAACTTTTATGTTTACGTTATCACCACACTAAGGTGAAATCATGAAAAGTCAACTTGAAAATGTTGGAAAAGTTCTCATTTCAATGTATTTATGTTTATGTTTATGTATTTAGTAGACGGTTTTGTCCAAAGCGACAGGTGATAATCAAGCCGGCAGGTTGCCCTTGAGGCTAACAACAAACGCTATTCAGTCAATCCTAGGTGGCAGCAAGACAGAATAATGAATCATTTTAATAAATGAAAGAGGAAAGCGAACAAGGAGTGAGCAGTAGAGTGGGAGACGGGTGCAGGGAGGGTACTAGTTTAGAAGATGCTCTCGGAAGAACAGGGTCTTCAAGAGTTTCTTGAAAATCGACAAGGAAGCCCTTGCTCTGGTAGTGCTTGGTAGGTCATTCCACATTTGTGGAACGACACGTGAAAAGAGTCTGAATTGTTCTGAACGTGGTGTAGGCACTGCTAGCCGACCATACCTTGATGACCGGAGTGGCCGGGCCATGATGTAAGCCTTTGCAAGAGGATTCAGGTAGATGGGAGCTGTACCATCTCGGACTTTGTATGCAAGTGTTGGCAGCTAGCGGTAGCCAGTGGAGATCAATGAACAGAGGGATGACGTGTGCTCTTTTAGGCCTTTTGAAGACCAGATGCGACGCTACATTCTGGATCATTTGAAGAGGTCTCACAGTACAGGCTGGAAGACCAGTTAGAAGGGCATTGCAGTAATCGAGGCGGGAGATGACAGTAGATTGCGCGAGGAGCTGGGTGGCATATTGTGTTGGGTATGGTCTGATCTTTCGTATGTTATACAGCGTGAAGGGGCATGAACGAGCACCAGAGGCAATGTGATCTTTAGAGGTCAGCTGGTCATCAATCACAACACCAAAGTTTCAAACTGCCTTTGAAGGAGCCAGAGGCAGGGAATCATTTTGGATTGAGATATTGTGCCGTATGGATGGTTTTGCTGGGATGACAAGTAATTCCTTTTAAGAGAAGTTGAGTTGGAGATGGTGGGATTTCATCCATCTTGATATGTCGGAAAGACAGTCCGAAATTCGTGCAGAGACTGGGAGGTCAAACGACGGGAATGACTGGAAGAGCTGGGTGTTGTTGGCATAGCAGTGGTAGGAGAAGCCATGTGATCGAATGATCTCACCCAGTGAGGTGGTATATATGGCAAAGAGAAGAAGTCCTAGTACAGAACCCTGGGGGACTCCTGTTGCAAGATGTATAAAAATAGATTTACAGTACAGGCCTAAAGTTTGGACACACCTTCTCCTTCAATGTGTTTTCTTTATTTTCATGACCATGACCATTTACAAAGGGGCCAACAAATGCTAAACACTTCTGGGAACCTGTTGGGAAACCATTTCAGGTGACTACCTCTTGAAACTCATCAAGAGAATACCAAGAGTGTGCAAAGCAGCAATCGGAGCAAAGGGTGGCTTTTTTTTTTGAAGAAAATAAATATAAAACAGTATTCAGTCATTTCACCTTTTTTTGTTTAAGTACATAACTCCACATGTGTTCATTCATAGTTTTGATGCCTTCAGTGAGAATCTACCAATGAAATGGTCATGAAAATAAAGACAACACAGGTGTGTTCAAACTTCTGGTCTGTACTGTATAAGATAAAGGAAAACATTAATATAGGCCTGTTTCCACTATCGGGACTCCTGGGTAATTTTACTGAACTTTGACGGGATGCGCATCTGAAAAGACCCTTTTTTTAGGCCATTTCAGGGACTATTTCAACTGGGGTATGTACTTAGAAATAGCCTGGTAGATTTGCTGAATGGGTCTTGTGGTTAGCTCATGCTGATTGATTGTTACTCAGTTGGAAATGACATCGGCAGACTTTGCCAAACAACCAGCATTTGAAAAATTGGAGAAGTTACTGGTGAAAATGTACAAATGGAAGGGAAAGAAACTAAGCACCAATAATTCTTTAAAATAGCCATTTCTAAACTTCCGAGTCCAAAAATACAACAGAAATCTCAAAACAACCTTATAAATGATCCTGCTTTGCGTTCTCCTAGAGCTCTGTGAGAAACGGCTTTCTTATGGTCATTAAATGCCACTTTTTACATCAACCAGCTGCTCTCTTAACATGCCCCCTGATCGGCATATATATGACATACTTTCATTATTAAAGGCTTTAGCTGTGTGGGCTCCTTTTGGCGCTCATCAGTGACGTCACTCACTGCCCAAATGATCGCGATATGCTGACATCTTAGCAAATTCCTAAGATGCACAAAGGCATTGTCCCTGTCACTGTCCCCGCCTCCAGAAATGTCCTGGAACTCCTCAGTGGAAACACAGCTAATTATCTGAGTACAGTGATCACCATAGGCTTCGATGAGCAGCAAGACTCAGACCACTGCTGTGTGAAAATTCTGTGGGGTTGAGTTTGCAGCATGCAGTTTCCCTCCAGCCATGCCTGCCATGTTGTCTCATAATAACAGATACCGTTTGTGATGCGTACAGAAAGCAGTTTCGCAGCTGGACAAGGCATATTTGTCAAACCTGACAAGTGTTGCTGTATGCCGCTGACTTTGCGGTTGTCGATTTGTCCCGGTAAATCCACACGGTTGGCACAGATGCTCAGTCGTACGATGATTGATGCCTGATCACATCTCCTTTCTCGCTGAGGTCAGCCAAACACAGACCAGAGGCTTGGGTTTCTTGTAGATTGGTCAACATTGTGTAGACGTGTGAGGAAGATTTCATGTTGTTTCATTCATTACTCAGTCAGAGAGGTCAAAACTCTCGTCAGCTCACTTGAGGAAGAAGAGCTGCTCAGTCGGAGGCAAAATCAGGATTGTGAAAGTCAGCGAAGCAGATCAGAGCAAATTAGTGAGCAGCAGAGACAAGAGTACTTGGGAAAATATGAAACTTTATGTTTTTCTGTTTATAAAAGAAAGTAATGCATTCTTAAATTTACTGTAACATAGAATAGACACTTACTTCCAATGGAGGAACGTTCTGGAGTAATATGGAAAACCCAATTCCTTCTTAATTGCTCTGAGATTGAATTCATTCCAACCATGACATGAAGTCCAGCCAATGTGCTCACATCCTCCCATCTCACTTTCCTCCGTGTGTGTGTGTGTGTGTGTGTGTGTGTGTGTGTGTGTGTGCGTGTGTGTGCGTGTGTGTGCGTGCGTGCGTGTGTGTGCGTGTGTGTGTGTGTTACAGGTAGCAGTTGAGGAAAGACTCAAACTCCTGCGGGAAGCGCACAGAGACTTCGGCCCCTCCTCCCAACATTTCCTCTCCAGTGAGTATAGTTACCTCTCATGTGAGCAGGAAAAGGGGCGACCCTTGGATTGATTCCACCGAGTTTCACAGTTTCACACCCTCCCTTTCCTTTCCTGTTTCACAGACACGAAAAATTCAGTGACTACTCACACACACACACATTAGTCTGAAGAGGCATTTAAAATAGTAAATTTACTGGCCAGTCAGCTCCTCTTGCTTCGTCATTAGCAGAGAAGGAAGAGTTGGAGGCAAATACAAGCATGAAAAAATCTGTTCCTGACTTTTTAATCATCATCCAGCCATCAGCGTACTTCCTGCTCCTCCTCGGACAAGAAGACAAAAAGTTGCGTGTGTGGTCGGCGTCAAAGACACTCTCAAACTCCCTAAGCAAGCTCAGACCAGACAGTAATCTCCTCATATCTCTGTGTCGCTATCTCCTCCATCACACATCCACTCCCATTACACCAGTAGCTTAGCATTCCCTCAGGGATCACTAAAATGCTGCATTCTTATCTCACCCCATCCGTCTCGCATCTCTCTCTCTATCACTCTTCATCTCTCCATCGGAGTTGTGTCACGTGTGGGGACATTTTTACTGCCTATTGCTGTGAAATATGCCCACTTTTTTCCAGCTCTGCAGCAGATTTAGGAAAAACTTTGTATGTTATTGTGGAAATTTTAAATGCTGAACTTATTTCATGTGGAGCTTCGAACAGTCATGCTTTTAAAGATGTTGATTCAATTCAAGAGTTTTTGAGTTGATTTTTTTCTGTCTGCAGCATCTGTACAGCTCCCGTGGCAACGAGCAGTTTCTCAGAATAAGGTTCCTTATTACATCAAGTAAGTAACAAGGAATTGTGTGTGTTTATGTCTGTTACACAAGGGTGGACATGTGTTAATGTTTTCTGTAAAAACGTCTTTTTAACACTCCATTTCTTGTTTTAGACATTCATGTCTATGGTTTTAAACATTGTTATAAACATTATTAGAGCATCAGGGCCTGACTTTTGGTGCAGCGAAAGATGAGAAAACAGAGAATTATGTGAAGTGGAGTATTTGTTTTAGTTTTCTTTGGTTCTACGACGTTTTCCATCTGGAGTTGTTATTGTGTAAATGAAATCTCTGCTTCTGCTGTTAGATCCCCATTGTTGTGTTGATTTTTCACCTGCAGGTGTCACTTTTTAGCCGATTTAATTTTATACATAAATTAATACTCAGTTCATGGTTCGTGCACATTCCTCAGCATAAACACCCGTATCCGTTTCAGCTATCTGAACTGAAACCTTTTCAGCCTGGAGGTTTCTTTCAGCTCTGGGTTGTTGTGTTTCTACTAAAACCAGTAAAATGCTATTTAAAGGCACTGATTGGCTTCACACTGAAACGCTCCATAAGACAGTTTTGCAACATTCATACGAAATAATTGGTTTTGCTCACAGCTCCCCAAATTGTCCCACATTCTTTCATTTTTGGACAAAATTAAAAGCTACTGAGAAACATTGCAGACACACCTACCGACATTTTTGAGATAAATCTTTTCATCATGTTCAAAATAGACATGAGAGCCATTGAGTTATATGAGGAAATTGAGAACTCTTTCAAATGTTTTGGAACACTTTTGAAACTCCCAATTAGTCACAGTTTGACCTACAACTTAGAGGTCTGAAGTCGTAAAGTAAAGCTGCTGATGTGTGTTGCTTCTCCTTTTTCAGCTGTAACGTGTTACCTTTAGTCTGACGACAGGTAGCTCTGGCAAAAGAAAAACAAAGTGGGATTCCTGCACCTTATGACCTTATGCCGCCTGCTTAAATCCCAGGAAAGCTTACGCAAGTCTGCTAACTGCAGCTAGAATCTTTTCAGTTTCTCCTAAATCAGGTCAAAATCAGGTTTTTGTTTACACAGAAGTTGCAGCTTTTCAAAAATGTCAGCTGCTACCTAGCCTGCTCTCATTTATATAGATTTGTTTAGCTGGCAGTAGGAGGAATCTGAGTCTTTTTCTTCTCACTTCTTTCTGTTAAACTGTTGTTGCTGCTCAACTTTTTCCATGTTACAGCCCACAATAAAAGCTTCACTCATCAAAATTTTAGTGACAGTAACCCAAAAGTTGACTTAATTATGTTTTTTGTTGAATTTGTAAGTACGTTTGAACCCCAACCTGGGAAAATGGGATTTGGGTGCATAGTTGGGATTGTTTTAAAGGTGTGGTTGACAGAAAAAAACATTATTTTAATGTTTTTATGATAATAATCAGTCACTCTGAGTTTTTCATGTAGGCTGAACATGAAAATAGTCTCCTACACCTATCTCCTGCATTAGCTTCTGATAGAAAATTACAGAGAAACTCTGGGATTTGAAAATCCTCACAGATCTACATCACACTGTGAGCTAGCATTCATGGACTCACCCATCTTGACTCACGACGAGGAAGGCTGTTGTTGTTTTTATTGTTCGAGAATTGGCAGCGTATGTCTCGGCTAGTTCATGCTAACCATTAGCATTAGCAACGGCACCACGCAGCAGAACTCCTCCATGCTTGTGTTATTTGTGGAGATAAAACATCAACATTGCAAGTCAGTGGTAGAGTCGTGTTGCTGTTATCCAATCCGAGGCAAGATGTCTAAATATCAGGAAATAAGATTCCAAAACCTGCCGTCTGAGGCTCAGCTGTGATGTGAGCAAAGTTTAGCCCTCCGCGAGAATGACTTACAAGGCATTCATTCCTACTAGAGACCACTGCAAATGTATTAATTGAACAAGTAAACCACTACTTTAAAGGGGTTTTACACACAATCTTCCTGTTCCTGCGCTCTGAGTAATGATCTGAAATGTAAACCTCAAGCAGATCAGACAAAAGTATAGAACAGTTAGTGAATATTGCCACATCGCTAGGGTTTATTATCTTTGCAGAAAAATGTAGATTTTATCTTTCCACTCACAAAATCATAGATTTTAGCCCTAAAAGTTATCCTAGAACTTCTTGTGTTTGTGCCTGCAGCTCAGCTTTGGAGGCAATCAGAGATTAAAGCCAGCCAGCCAGCCGGTAACTCACAGAACAGGCTTCTTCCTTTTAGAGCAAAACCACAGCCTCTGATCACAGATGTGCCCAGCCAGTGAACCTACAGCTCTCTCTGCACACAAACACAACATGTGCTGTTTTGGACAAAACAATCCACACAAAACTCTGCTGTTGTGATGCATACGCTCACGCTTGGCTGCATAAGCGTGAAGATGCAGACGAAGTCCAACTGGAATGAAGCTTCGACTCCATAACCCTCTGTGAGCCTTCGCCATATGCTCTGCAGGTCCCTCCATGTGGACGATTTTCAGAGATGTCTGTGTAAATCTTGAAAACAGAAAGATGATAAAGCTGTTTTCTTACAGCTGATGTACGCCTCTGTTTGGGGCTTTCTTAAAACATTTAAATACCCTGCAGTGTGTTTTCCTCCTCCTTTACATGCAAATCTACAGTATACACCAGCCTGCCCCCCTCTCATAAAAATCCACTTATTTTCCCGCCTGAACAGAATTCTGAATCCATCTTCACGGCTCGCTTTCGGCTCTGCCGCGTTCTTGGGATTCCTGACACATTCATTCCCCTGAACTCCTCGTCTTCTCTTCCATCCTTTTTTCGTGCTGTGCTGCTCTCTTCCAGGTGACAATGGCCCCCTGATTAAAATTAGGCCTTTTTCGGCCCCCTGTATGGAGGAGTTCAGATGACAAGATGAAATCAAATGGATTCATGAGCGCCGGGTGAATAATACCTCACGCCGACTACGCCAAGCTCAGCCCCATTTCACATAACGTGGACAATGTGTCTCTCTGAATGTTTAGTTTGAGAAGTTTTAAGTCTGAAATCGTCTGCGGTGTCATTTAAAGGCTGTAATAAAGAAGGAACACGTTTCCAAAGAATAATAACAAAAGAGTCAGGGGGAAAGCGATGCCAGCCAGAGAGAGGCATCAGGTGGTGAAAGCAGGTATATTTCACCTGTCGCCGACTCTTCGTGATAAGCCTACCAAGCTGCTGTCAGTAGGAGGAGAAAAAAACCTTCCTGAAG
The DNA here is from genome assembly GCF_043380555.1 of Nothobranchius furzeri. Lineage (NCBI taxonomy): Eukaryota > Metazoa > Chordata > Actinopteri > Cyprinodontiformes > Nothobranchiidae > Nothobranchius > Nothobranchius furzeri. The sequence goes on along the minus strand of NC_091742.1, from coordinate 4,064,798 downwards.
TCTTCCTCTTTCTCTCTCCTATATTTCACCATTTTCCTTTCCATGGTGTTTCCAGACATGCTTAGACTCAGTCATCTTCCCACTCATGATTATTCATGCTGGCTTCTGAGCGCGTGACAATGACAAACTCCCACCAGCCAAGGAAATGTTTCGTCAGTCGGCTGCTGTCTGTGTTTAAATTAGTGTTTTGAACTTTGGCCATGCAGAGAATGTGGATGTTTCTGTCAAGAAACACGATGATTTTCTTTCTCTGCTCCTAGAAGAAGTATAGGTGTATAGAGGAGGTGTATTTGTGTTTATGTTGTAATGTAAGGGGAATCATTTTATCCTTCTACGATCCACATTAATGTTAGCCTAGTGAACTAGACCAAATTCTTGCTTTGCAATGTTTGGTCTAGGCATGCTCCATTGGAACCTCCGCAGCTCCTACCAGGACTCTGGCTAGCCAATCACAGCTCTCTAGAGGGGTTTCAAACACATAAAGAGCTGTGATTGGTCCATAATGGTGGGCCAATCATAGTGCTCTATCTGCTTAGTGAACAAATCACAGAGATTATCCGCTTTGTGGGCCAATCAGGGCACTCTATATGCCTGGTGGGTGGGATGATGCAACACTGTGAAACAAGAGTATGTCACATTCATTGTCCAGTGGAATGCGGAGATCATTTGAAAGACAACGGTAGAACCCGCCCCACAACCAAGAGCCGTCAATGGAGCATGGCCAGACTAAATTATACATTTATTTAGTCTGGCTTGCCAGGCTACATTAATGTGTCACATTGATGATTGGTTACCAGGCCTTTCCACTAGACGCGTAAGCTTCACGTAACGTCAGCGAAGCGTAGTACGCAGCAATTGGCTTCTGTCACAGTGGATAGGTGTGTTTAAACTCTAATTTTCTACGTGCTACGCTTCCAGATCGCATCAAGCTCAGTAGTTCAGATCAGGTCAGGCGGAAAGTCAAACACAAACGCGTTATAAAACGTTACCTGTGAAACCTCCAGCTGAGGTAAACGGAACAGAAAATTAACTACAGACCTTTTTGGACACACGCTGCCTCTTTCTCCTTGCTTGTTTTCACATGAACTGCCAAAATCGTGCGTGGTCTTTCAATTATTTTGTGACCTTGCAGGACCTGCTGCATGGAGCACATTTGCTGCCGTTTTGTGTTTGACACGCTGCCGCTGGGAAGGGAGCTAGCGGGTAAATTGGTTTATGACATTACGTGCCAATTGTACATCTAGTGCAGTGGACCTCAGTGGTGGCCAGCGGGCCACATCTGGCCCATAAGACCTTTCCTCCTGGACCCCCTACTCTTTGGACCCTAGCTCCCCTCAGCTGGGGTACTTTGAAGTTTAGCAGCAAACTTCATGTCCCAAATATCAGTAAGTGTTTACGTTCCCCAAAAACTCAGGATAATGTCTTGACCTTATTCAACGGCATCTCTAAAAGTCAGAAACAATATTTACCGATCTTAACACCCAACAGCTTCACGGCAGCTGATCGTTTTATTTTTAAGAAATCGACATAAAAATAACATTTTCATGCAGACATTAAAGCCACTGACAGACATAAAGAATATAGGATTTAGAGAAATAAAAGGAAGGATTGACAGCTGCGAAGCGTTTGCGGCTGCTGCTTGGCTTTAGTCTGGGATTGGAGATAAAAGCCACAGAGATGAGCAGCACTTTAAAGGACAGGTTTATCACTTTCAAGTTAACAACAGCCTGTGATCACAGATGTTCTCATCCAGTGGAGCTGTCAGGTTCACTTCAAACAGACTCTGGTGTGTTTAAATTCAGGCAGGCTGCTTCCAGAGTTACGTGCCCACTCAAGAGTTAGCTAAGAAAAAACAAACAGACTGGAACATCATTTGGGTTCCATTTATTTTTAGTTTAGAAGACAAAAATACCAACTATGTGATTTTATGACACTAAAGAGAAATTCTGTTTATAAGAGTGTTGTTAAGATGTTGAGCCAGCTATGATTCACAAATGAATGAGTGAAAAATATCACCCCAGTCATGTCGTATCAGGACGTCTAGCCTTTACAGACATCTGGATTTTGGTGAGAACTGTATTCAACCAAGGAGCAGTGTGAAATCCATCCGTTTCCTATTTTATGTATGACTGCAATCTACGATAGCAGCCCTTACAGAGGCTAGTGTACTTGTAGCAACAGTTTTCTGAGAGATGGAGTGTACGATTCACTGACAGAAGAGTGAGCTGCTGATAGGTCTCTCGTGGGGAGCCTTTTTGTGCTTGTGTGTGTGTGTGTGTGTTTAGAAACTTTCCAAGAACAACCTTCTCAATGCTTCTGTGTACTGGGCCATCTGGTGCAGTGGTTAGACTGAAGATGATTGTACCGAACCACTTTTAATGATAAAAGAGCTTCTTTCTAGACTGGCAAGTAGACCTGAATCCTGCCTCAATATTTATTCAAAATGTTCTCTAATCGCATCAAGTCTGTGCAGTTTAAACGAAGCATCAGTCTATTTAAGGTGCACTGGATGACCTTCCTGAAGCAGTTTTACCATATTGTTTGAAATGCCCTTCACATACTGATGGCAACCAAAAAAAAATACTTTTTTTCCAAAAATAAATAAATAATTTTTATTACCTCTAAAATGTACAATACTGGATAAATCTCATCCAACCATTTTGAATTGTGTGTCCAATATAAATATTTGCCATGTGACTCGAGCTCTGTGAAGAAAAAAGCTCTTGCTCTCCTGTTTCAGTAAGTAGAAGTAAGACCGATGATTTGAAGTCTTATTCCTGATATTTGGAAATCTCGCCTCTGATTGGCTAAGAACAACGTCACTCTACCACTGACTCAGTTTGCTCTGCAGTGTTGATGTTTTTTCTCTACAAATAACACAAGCTTGGAGGAGTTCTGCCAGGTGTTGGAGTTGTTAATGCTAATGGTTACCTTCTACTACTCAAGACCAAGACGTGCTTTGGGGTCTCATTTATCAAGCATTGCGTAGAGTCCTTACTAAAACCGTACTTAAGCTCAGCAAAAAAATGTACTTATGCCAAGTAGGTTTGTGATCTATCAAACATGGAGTACGCACAGCTGCACGCAATCTCCGCTTCATAAATCGGAGACTAACGAGAATGTTTCTCAGCTGCATTTTAGTCACATCCCACCCTCACCACGCCCACTTACTGCCATAAATATTCAATGCAAAGTGCCTTGTGGACCTCATGCATATACATAAGCCGGCTTGTTGCAGCGCTCCGCCAATGACATGGCGACCGTAGATCAAGGAAGCGCAATTTCACAGAAGCAGAAATTGAGGTACCTGTGGGTGAGGTGGAGAAATGAAATAAAGTGCTTTTGCGAAACAAATAGGAGAAAATCCACGGAGTGGCACAGCGTTGCTGAAGCCGTCAATGTTGAATTCTTCAGAGAGATCTGTGGCAGATATAAAAAAATGGTCCAATTGGGAATCGATCCCCTGACTTCCAGGTGAAAGTCACGCGCGCTAACCAGTCACCCAAATGGAGATCTCCCCTGTCCAAGTAGCCAGGGCGCATGATCAATCGGGTCACAGTGACAGGACACACACACACACTGTCACAGACGCATGACGTTCTGTCTCGATCTGTCCCCTTGCTGATATTCTGCATTCCGTATTCTGTGCTTCAGGCTGTGTGTGTGTGCGTGCGTGCGTGTGTGTGTGTGTGTATGTGTGTGTGTATGTGTGTGCATGCGCGCATGTGTGTGAGTGTGCATGTGTGTGCATGTGGGAGGGTCTTGTTCTGTGTGAAAACAAAGCAGTACAAGTGACAATGCTGCAGGATTTCATAATATTATCCTTCTCAGCTGCAGTACTGCAGGTGCTCTCCATGTCCAACATGTGTGTATTTCAGGTCCTTAGTCAACTTAATGTTGAGCACATTTTTTTGCTAAGTTTTCTAAAGTTTGTGTGGAAAGTTGCTTACGCAGTTTTCTGACCCCATTTTGTGCGTAAGCAAGCTTGATAAATGAGGCCCCTGCTCTCTCCTGGACGCTTAAGTGACTTAAGCGGCAGTAAAGGTCTATACAACAGGTCAAAAATGCAAGACTAAACCCTCAGGAACAAGCAGTGCGGGTTCCTGATTTCTGAAGGCGTGGCTTAGGGTGCATAAGGCTGAAAAAAGAGGGTTGGACCCAAGAATCGGCTGCTTTCTCCAGCAGCTTTTTAAGGAACTCCTATCCTACTTTTTACTTAAAGGATTTTTCAGTGACATTATTTCATGAATGAGTCCAGCTTTAGTAAATTATCTCAGACCAGATGAGTCGGAGCCTCCAGACCTCCGTCTCAGGGTTTATGTGTGAAAGTCACAGTAAATAGAAGCTTTATTAATGGGAAAGCATTCTTATATCCGAAAGACCCGGTTCTGTCCTTGGGTTCACTGAAGGTTCATTTCTGTATAAAAGGTTTTCAGTCGTCTGGCTGAACCCCTGAAAATGCAGTTTGCTCCTAATATTTCTTGTTTTTGTGCTTCTTGATGTTTTCTCTTATCTTACGTGTTTCAGCTTCACATTATTTGTGTCATTACATAACCCCCCCAAGACAACCAAGGAAAACATTTAGAGGAAAGGTTGATCTCGTTATGTTTTTATGAACTGTTGAAATAGTCTAATATTTATCTTTGTGGAAAATGTTTCTCTTTTATTTTTACCTGTAAATCTTTTTGTTCACATGTGAATGTGAGCTACTTATGTTTTAGAGATAGAAATGTTTTATGGAGATAACTTTAGGTCATTTGTGGTTCTCCTAGCTCCCATTTCCCCTCGTTACTTATTACGTTTGCATGAAGCAAACAGCAACAAATCCCCTGCACCGCAATTATTAAACCCCATTGATGATTCAGGCGAGTTCGGTGGTGAGAGGTGGTCCGAACGTTAGCAATGCCTCCCCAGTTGTGAAAAAGGTTATCAGCCGGTGCAGCTGCTGAATAGTGATGAACATCTGTGTACGAGCAGAGTGTATGCCACCCACGGCTGCAGCTCCACTTCACTTCCCGCTGACTGTCAGCAGAGAGTGAGCCGCTGCAGAATCCACAGGGGAACCGATACATTTATTTAAAAAAAAACACCTTCCAGAAAGCTTCTCTTCTGACATCCAGGTGCCGTCTTGAAATCTACACACACACACACACACACACACACACACCTGTATTTCACCTGCAGCTTGAGGAAGAGTCTGGGCTTTTTTGTTGTCCTGTGCTTGTGAAGGCTGTGTTTGATCAGATTTGACATGCAGCTTATTTTATTTATTTTGTTGGTTTTTTCAACGTGTTTGGTTTGTGTTTCGGTGTTTGTGTGAAAACCTCTGCATAGGAGCCAGGTGCGAATAGGGACTTGAAACTTGGTCTCCATGTTTTTATTTACCGTGGCGTGTGAAAAGACTCCCTGTGGTGATGAGAGGGATTCGCAGGATGGGAATGTGCGCTTGTTGTTTTTGCTCTCTACTTTATGATTTTTGTATTGGATTTTTGGTGGAGTTTGTCGCCTCGGGCCATGAATCAGAAACTCTAGCAAGAGTCGCTAATAAAACCATCCACCGCTTTATTAAATGGTGTGTGTGTGTATGTGTGTGTTTTGTATTCTTTGGTCTAATCATTTGTTTTTAATTGTTGTATTTTTCAGTCATCAGACGCAGACAACCTGCTGGGATCATCCAAAGATGACAGAGCTCTACCAATCACTAGGTACCAAACACGCCATCAGGATGGTTGATTTCTGATTTTTGTCTCATCTCAAAAATATTTTTTCAGAAACTCGTGGAAATTTGGTTTTTACTAACAGGAAACACAAATCTCACCCGGTGTGATTGATTTGGTTGTGATTTATCGGCTTCAGTAGAAGACTGTCTGACAGTTACGCTCTTAGTAAATTGGTTTTAATCAAAGTTATCTTTCAAAATCAGCAGGATTGAAATAATGCAGAAGGTCACGACTCTCTAAAGTCCCACATTCAATTCAAAAATACTTTATTTATTCCAGAGGGAAATTAGAGTTTCAGTACACACAATTCTGAGATCAGACATACATTCATAGACACATGACAAGAATTGGTGACTGTGGTCATTCGCAACCCTGAGTCGCGCCACTGTAATAGATCAAGAGGGTTTATATGAGGATTGAGTCAGGGGGAGGGGAAAAAAGGTACTTCAGAGTTATGGTTGGTTTATGCTTGTCCGCGAGGTTCGCACGGCTCCGCACGGCGAAATTGCGTCATTTTAACAACCACGCCCCTCCACCGCGCCTCCGCACGGCCCAAAATTTCCGCACCGTGCACCTAGGAAATTTTCTAACCACGCAGACGGTCGGACGTGGAAAAACATGGCAGACCGGCAAGAACTAGTATGGCAGAGGTTCGTAAATACAGACATTTGTATGATTCAGCTCTCAAAGATCACCGGGATCAACATGTTGTTAATAATTCTTGGAGAGAAATAGCTCGCACTGTCGGAAAAGACGACGCTGTTTAAAATGCTGGAATGCCATGTTGTAAACAACAGTAATTTCTACTTCTACTATGGTGTAGTGTTGGATGCATGCCTTAGGGCTCCATGCTGCCTCTTCAGTTTGGGAGAATATTGGCTCACCGCAGAGACAAGCTGCATGAACCATAAACGCTGCGAGTTGTGAAGTGCGTTCCATCCGCGAGCCGCATCACCAAGCGGAAAGTAAATGTGTCAACCATAAACCAAGCTTTACCCTCCACAGAGAGGATAGCTTTGCTATGCAAAAAAACACCTCAGACAGAAATGCACACAGACTTCAGACATCACACAACATAAGTGTCCACTAGGTGGGGAGGTAGCGTTGGGACTCTCCTCACTTTAGTGCCTGCAGCCGCATGGAACAGCGCTCATCACCTCCGTTTGGACAGGGGAGGGAGATAATGACTCCTAGATGCGGTTCCACGGCCTTCACCGGTCACAGTCCCGCCCAGGCTGGGATGGGGAGAAGAGTTACCATAGCGACAACAGCATTCCACATTTTTTCTGAGGGGGGAGTTTTTACTTCAGCCTCACAGGCTCCAAGGGCACCAGATCAGATAAGTATTGTTTTGGGGACAGACAGAGATAATTTCCTCTCTGCCTTAGAGTTCTGTTGGTCTTCAACCCCTCTAGATCCAATAATGGCGTAATTAATCAATCCCAATCTGTGCTGATCTGTCCACAACTCTGTCCTTGATCGAATCCACCTTCTGTGCCAGAGCCTGAATCTCAGCCAAAGTTCCAAGCTTTCGACTCATCTCGACAATTATATGAGTTTGTGCGTTTACAGCACGATGCATTCGATCCCTGAGCTCCGGGATTTAGCCAATATTCCTCAAAAGCTCGTTAGTTTTCCGGTAAGCCAGGTAACCGCTCAGGCCAAACAGCAGGAATCCCGACACCAAAACCACGAATATCCAAACATCTTCAGAATCCTCTACAGAGAGTTGAGAGAGGCAGATCAGGTTCCACTGTTTCCAGGAGTCCATGATATACCCAGCTGGCTCTGTCCCAGAGGTGCACCTGGGAGCCCCTTCTCCCATTCTCACTGTTGAAAAAAATTTTGTCAATCGCGTTGAGAGACCAGCTGACGAGATCCATTTTTAATCATTTCCAGTTTCCAGACAAAATGCAGAAAGTGCCGTGCACAGACAGGACAAAGAGCCTTGGGATGAGGAGGGGGAGAGGAGAAATAAGCAACATAAGACTTATTTTCCTGTCCTCTCTCTAAAATGTTCCAGAAAGATCATTGACTTTTGTCTTTGTCAACCTAGTTTTTGAGAAAAAACTCACAGATGCTAGGGTGGAGCGATCATTAGATCTTTTACAGAAGAAGACATTAAAAACTAAACAAGTATAATAAAAATGATCAGGATTCACATATTAGAGTCACTGTTATCCTGCATGTTTGGAAGTACAAGATGCTCACGGTGCGTCTGCAAAGCTGTGCAGAGCTCTAATCTAGAACAAATGCTGTCATGAGCCAGAACTTAAAAAGCAGGCAGAGATAAATTCACAAACCTCCTCAAACGCTTAAGAACTGACAAAGCAAAGATGGCTACTTAAATAGACATTTCTGATTCAAACTGTGTTTTGGCCGTGCAGAACCTTCAGTTTATGCAACGCAGGAGTGATGATCCACCTCTCAGCTCTTTCACAGGAAGCTTTGATAGAGAATTCCCCACAGATTCGGGTTGCGAATGACCACAGTCACCAATTCTTGTCATGTGTCTATGCCTCTGTATGTATGTCTGATCTCAGAATCGTGTGCACTGAAACTCTAATTTCCCTCCGGGATTAATAAAGTATCTGAACTGAATTGAATTTGAGATGAGTGTGGAAAGCAGCTTCAGGACAAACTGATGTTTTCTGTTAAAGTAAAAATAAACTTTAAAAGGAGTTTCTGTATAGGTGAGAATTGACATGTCAGGAAGTCTGCTTTCCTAACAAGACGCCACAATGACTAAACTGTATGAACTGCTAGGAAAAGATAAAAGCTGGACTTTTTTTGGGATGTGAATCTCGCACAATAGCATAAAATATCAGAGGAGTTGTTTAGTTGAAAATATCCACATCACAAACAGCCTTAAGAAGCTTCTGCAAGCCTAAAGCCAGCAAGCCTGTGTCTGTTTTTAAGGTTCATCAAATTTAAAAGTAAAACTTCTTTACCATCATAAGCCTCCCACTGTCTTCATGGGTGACCCCGCGAGGAAAGTTAACCATTGAGCAGGGTTGATGCTGGGTGAGGTGGTGCTCACTCCTCACCCCTGCCACATGGACCCAAGGGATAAACCATCAATCCTGCTCAATGGTCACCTTTCCTCGAGGGAGGGACAGTGGGACTGTTCTTTAGTGAGCAACCTGATTGGACACAACCTCAGAAACTGTGGGAACAATTGCTGGAGGCCAGCAGCTCAACAAATAGCTACATCCTTCCTCCGAAGACAAAGCTCACCAGCCTAATTACACATTTCAGGTTTTTAGTCCTAAGACAAAAAAAAAAGGAAAGAAAAAACAGAAGTCAGATTTGAGTGAAAACAAAGATCCTGCTTGTGATGCCCTGCGGGTGATTTCTGTAGCATTCACCTTTCATCCCCTCGTCTCTTGCCCTGCCTGTAGCGGACTTGAATAACGTGAGATTCTCGGCATACAGAACGGCCATGAAGATCCGCAGACTACAAAAGGCTCTGTGCTGTAAGTAACACACACACACACAAACCTGTTACTTGCGTGGATCTTACTTAATATAGCATAATTTGGTGCACATTGGCATGATATAAAGTTTTTTTTCTCGCGGTGAGCTCCCATTTTAAGTTTTGATAAAGGCGGCTATTATTCACAGCCTCTCCCGTTTCCAGCCCCCCCCCCCCCCCCCCAACGCCCCCACCACCACCACACACACACACACACACACACCCCTCCACATACACACACGTACACACCTTTCCAAACACACACAGAAGCCCACACACTGCAGGTGCGCGCTGCTTCCTCGTGAGGTTCAGCCGGCGCGGCTGCTGCTACTTTGAGTCAGCGCGGCGTAATAATGGTGACGAATGATGCCTATTATCCAGATGTGGATGTTGTTATCACAACAGAACACTGAGCAGCCGCTGCTCATTTGCATCCTGCTGTTAGAAGTTTGTGAGAAAAAAACTACAATTCCTTGTGCCTTTTTTTGCAAAGCAGCATGCAGCCGAGTGACTCCACTGTTTGTTGCTTTTTAATGAGTTGCAATGATTCAGACATTTTAGTTTACTATCTGGGATTGTTTCTCTAATCGTGTGTGTGTGTGTGTGTGTGTGTGTGTGTGTGTGTGTGTGTGTGTGTGTGTGCGTGCGTGCGTGCGTGCGTGCGTGTGTGTGTGTGTGTGTGTGTGTGTGTGTGTGTGTGTGTGTGTGTGTTTGAAGAGAATGCGTCAGGCTGAGTGATTTGATGTGGGAGCGCTGTTGCAATTCAATTTCATTCATTAGATTAGAAGAAAAGCGCCTGCATGGCAGAGGGTTCAGTAGTTATTAGTTTGTAGCCTAGATTCATGAATATGTATGTTTACACGTGTGTATCATAAGGATGCTGTCAAATGGTTAATTGGGTTAAGCCTGTGTCAGGAGCCTGAAGGAGCAGGAATTAGTGTGGCGTCTGACTAATGTGCCACAACTTTTTCAGCTCCACATGACCACAAAGCTGGAGAGAAGTAAAGTTTATGCCATCCTGATAGCACAGCTGCCGTGCTGCAACTGCTTTGTGTGAATTACTCCAGTAATTAGTGCGGTCTCTGGAGTGGGGGGGAGGAGAGGAAAGCTTTTCCACAAATTAGTATAAAAAGCTGTCTCTGTCTTCCTTATCAGGAGCTAATTCCTGCAGATTTCACCTAAGAGGTCGTGATGAGGAGAAGCATAGAATTATGTACATCTGACTTGTTATGCGGGAAAAACAGAGAAAATATGTCAAATCTTTTTTATCTTGATTTTGAAGCTATAGAGTTTTGTGACCAGTCTGTTCGATTTTTGGACCGCTTGTCTCCTAAGATATATTCGTTGGAGAGAGAGCCACTTAACAGGACATGACAGAGATATTAATGAGATATTGATTAAAGAATAACGGTCGTCTTTGAAGATGTAGCGACCAAATTAAATTAAAAGAAACTTCACTCCTCTCATTCTGCTGGATTAATTTCCTCATTAGTCTTTACCTTCATATATTTCTAACATGAATATTTCACTATAATCATTTTTCAATAAAATATTTAAATCTCTTTTTAAGTTTGTGAAGTTTCTTGGCGTCTTTGTTCCCGTCTCTGTCTGCAGTGGACCTGCTGGATCTCAGCGTTGCCCAGAGCACCTTCGAGCAGCACAAGCTCACCAACAACAACCACCTGCTCTCCGTTCCCGATGTCATCAACTGCCTGACGTCCATCTACGACGGCCTGGAGCAGGAGCACAAAGACCTGGTCAACGTCCCTCTCTGTGTCGACATGTGTCTCAACTGGCTACTCAACGTTTACGACACGTGCGTGAGCCGTCTTCGACGAGATTACAGATCAGCCTTCGTGTTTGTGATTTTTTAATCCGTCGCAGATTTTCCATATGCAGAACGTAGCGACGATGTAGGTGTGTTTGGTTGGAAAATCCAACACTCAGACACCGAGCAAGTGGTAACAAACATGTTCTTTATGTAACCGTGTGTGTGTGTGTGTGTGTGTGTGTGTGTGTGTGTGTGTGTGTGTGTGTGTGTGTATGTGTGCGTGTGTGTGTGCGCTCAGATTACTGAGGAAATGCAATTAGACACACAAACATAAAGGAATACCAGCAGCGCATACACACATGCGCACACAGATGAATGCCCTTTTCCTCTCCAAGCACACAACGATTTTCTGTCGCTGCTCTTCCACACAGCTCCAAATCTGAAATTGGTAGAACAAACATAAATATAGTGGATACACATAGGCCTGCTGGAAGTACAACTACGATGAAGCGTTTGCCACGTTTGTTCTTTCTGCAGTGGTCGCAGTGGGAAAATCCGCGTCTTGTCCATGAAGATCGGCTTGCTCTCGCTCTCCAAAGGACACTTAGAAGACAAATACAAATGTGAGTGAAAATGAGTAGGTGATGTATTTACTGTTTGTACTCATGCCCCCCTCCCTAATGTACTTTAGTCTGCAGCAAGTGGTCCAGCCCACGCTTCTCCGCCACAGCTGTAATCCTTGTAGTATTAATCAAACTCAGAGAATGGTACGTCTAATTGGATGAGAGACCTCCTACGTTTGCCCTGTTCTTTATTTCATTCTGCTTTCTGATTTATTTTTGAGGATTAGAGAGCGAGAGAGCTGGTTCCACTGGGAGAGGACGTGTCAGTCTGGCTTCCTGCTCTTTGTCTCTGCTGCTTTATCTTCCTCCGTCTGTCTGCCTTCGCTGTCACTGATCGCACTCTTGTTCATCTGTCTAACAGTTCCACTTTGTCTGTTGTCCCATCTTACTTACTCTTGCTTCCCCTTCTCCTGCCATGGCTTGAACCCCGTCCCCGAGCCTATTCGTTTCACTGGCAGTTTCTATTAGCTTGAGAAGGGTATCAAGCACGCTTGATTGCATTCTTCCTCCTTTACTTTGTTAGAGTTTCATTTACTGTCAGTCCCATGCATACGCTCCCCCACTGCACACCTAACGGCGCACGCGCGCTGCGGTTTGACACACGGTTGCAAATGTCATATTTAATTGTGCAGAAGAAAGTGTTCAGCTGAAATTGAGGGTGCTGATTAATCGAGGTCACAAGTGCACGTAATTGCGAGTGTGGCCGCGTGTGCACACAGAAGCTAGCATCAGAGCCAGGCGTCATGTGGCGATCAAAGACGGCTGCAAGCACGGGAGCAGAAAGACCCGTCACTCTGTTACAGGATTACCCTCGCTGCCCTCTTTGCTCAGTTAGTGCAGAGGCTTTGTGATGTTTTTTTTTTTACCTTATCAGGAAAAACTGTCAACATCTAACATGTTGTCACTGGGCAGAAATCATCCAGTACAGCTCTGTCAGTCTCCGTAAGACGTACAGGAGAGCTAGAGGCCAGGAAGGAAAGATTGCTGATGATCTTGGACGTAAAGATTAAATATGAATCTGCTCCTCTGGTGCTTTTTATGTCCTCCCTTCCAGCTCATTGTCACACGCACAGACGACGACTTGTTTCCTCCTACCTGCAGCTACACAGTCACTCTTTCCCTCTCTATATCTACTTATACTTGTCTTTCCCCATCAACTTCACCCACATGCTTGTTTTTCTCTACCAATCACTCTTCCCTAATTCCTCACTCTTCATTCTCGCTTGGCTTCACTTGTCCACAGGTCTCTTCAGCCAGGTGGCATCAGCAGGCGACACGTGTGACCAGCGACAGCTCGGCCTGCTGCTCCACGAAGCCATCCAGGTCCCGAGGCAGCTGGGAGAGGTGGCGGCGTTCGGGGGGTCCAACATTGAGCCCAGCGTCCGCAGCTGCTTTCAACACGTAGGTTCACATTTACCGTTGTAGATTATTCTCCTTAAAGAAAAAATAATTTAGAAATGTTGATCATTTATAAAGGACCTGGGGTAAAGGGAAGCAGAGGCGGCCATTTTGTTCTGCATGTTTTCAAATATGGTTTCAGAGATTCCCTTGTTTGCGATAACACTCACTCCTAGCAGCCATATGCTAAACACAATAAATCAGTGATGATTTAGGAAATTCCCAGAAAGACATTAGTCATTTTTTATGTTATAAATATCTATATATATATCTTTTATATAATCTTATTCACCTGTAAAATCACAAGGTTAGGCCCGTATAAGACAAAATATTACCATTGGCACTATGGAGGACTTATTTATTCATAAATATTTGGTATTCTCTTGAGATATTTTTTAAACCCACAAATAAGATGCTTGGATTCCATGAAATCCCGCCTTCACCCATGTGAGTTCCACCCATTTCATGACATAATCCTAGATCTGCAACAAAGCATCATGGGCAATGGAGAAGAAGACACAGAAAGCAGCCATGTGAAAATAAAAGACATCCCACTTTTAAACACAATGTTTTCACCACATCGGGCACAGCTTTATTATTGCTTTACTCAACATTGTAACCATCCAGCTAGCGGTTAGCATTTTGGTTTTAATCACCATTCTGACATTGGCATGGCACTGGTTTGAAGATGTAATCTGTCAGAAAAACCACTCTGGTACTGGTGGAGGGTTATCAAGCATGGTGATCACAGACTGAGCTCGAGACGATGCAGCCAAAAATGCATTTTCTCAATGTAGTCATAAATAAATGTGCAGACTAGAAAAGAAAGAAATAACTTCTTCACAACCTCATAGATTAAATCCCCCAGTAACAACTCTGAGAGAATGGGTGTTAGTGTTTACAGTCCAAGGGAGGAGCGTGCAGGTTCGGCACTTCCTTGATGGGGAGAGGAGGCACAGAGTGATGCTTACATACTCCATTCAGCCATTTGCAATAGCTAGGCGAATCAGTAGCAGATCTGGGATTCAAGCGTGAAGCCAAAAACTGCTTTGGGTGTTTTTAAAGACGATAGAACAAAATAATGTGGACAAAAACTTCAAAAAGTTGATTTTGTATGTTGTAGTCCCATCAGAATAACTTTACACAAGTCTTTCTGTTTTCTGGTCTTGTGTCGTAATCCTCTCAGGTGCTTCATGATTCACAACATCTTGTAAAAGCTGAAGTCATAAATTAGTTCAGTTTCATCCAGCTCACTAAACCACGGCTGTCTCTCTCAATCCAGTAAAATGGTCTTTAATACTTGAGCTTCGCTGACCAACCATGAATGGCCTTTACCTGTTCTGGCTGTCCTCTATTGTTTTACTGCAGCCAGCGAACGACTCTGCTCGGGTTTATTTCTGGATGTTACCAACATTTAATGATGTCCGTCACCCCCCCCCCCCCCCCCCCCCGTCCCCCCACCACCACCACCCCCACCAGTTCATTGCTGTAATTTTCTCACAGTTTCATCCTTCGGCTCATGATTTGCCGCTCCGTTTACGCGAGCCAGAATCCATAAATTTAACTGATTTCCTTCACTGCACCTCCAAAAATAGCAGAGTAGGGCTGATTTAAACTCTGGCTGATGTTATTTTCATAAGCACACAGACTTGGAGTCAAACCGCATGCACATAAACACAAACAAATAGCTCACAGACTTGGTCATGAATCTTTATGTCAGCAGTGGTTCAGCCATTCATTAATCATTCAATCATCCAACCATATTTGGCAGGTAGAACCCAGTAAAACACACAGAACCCTCCTTGTCTGATACACCATTTCAGACCCCCACTTCATTTGTTTTTTATGAACTCTGTCATAAATGTAACAGCTTCCTTTGTCCTTCTGTCACTCTCATCCATCCATCCATCTATCCAGCAAGGCTGTAATTAATCTGTAAGTGCTATACGATGCGAAAGAGGAAAGGGACAGGTGAAGATGGAGCTTATGTAGATGGGAGGAGAGACAGGCAAAGGTCAGTGGAAAAAAGAAAACGTGATCTGGAATGCGGTTCGTTTGAAGAATTCAATCAAAGTAATCTAACTTCCTAATAAAAGGATTAAAGCTCTCCTCACATATTTTAAATGCACATTTCTATTGTTCATATCTATTGTGTAAAATCAATTAACTTTTATGATTGACCTAAAGAGTTAGAATTTCAGGTACTCTGAAAAAGTTTCTTAAATAATACAAAAGAAACTTGATGCTTTACCATAAGTGAAGGAATCTGAATATGCAGCCATGTAAGAACAATAAACTAAGTAAACTAACCTGTCAGATAAAAACCAACCTTACTTAATTGCATCTAAATTATTTATAAAACCCAGTCTGAGAATAAATCTTTCAAAACAATGTTCTCCTGCCTCTACTGGGATTATTTAAATATTTAAATGCAGCTTTAATTAGTTTATTTCTGCAGAAAAAAGCTCACCGAATTTTGAAACATTTAAGTTTTTTTAATACCACTTCACGCTCCGATTTATGGTCTCTAAATATCTGTATATGTCAATCCATTTGTTTTACTCAGCACCATCTAGAAAAACTTGTGTAATCTCCCAGAATGAGGAGATTACACAAACAGCCAGCTGTCAGGTATCTGCTTGTTATATTTTGATGACTTGGATCAGGTAATGAGTTCTGCAGCAGGTTTTCACAACCTAAGCACATACAAATAGGTCAATATAAGGATAAATGCAGAAAGTTGGTTTTGGTTGTATTTATTTAATTTAACTGTTAATGCATCTGATTATGCTCTTATTTTGAAATGTTGTTTTGACGTTACAATGTATGGTACCAATAATCTCATAAAATATCCATCCAGTTGTTGTTGAAAATGAATAAAATGATGCCCAGTTGTTGAAAAATATTAGTGGGTTTGTAGCATAACCATAAAAATCAGGTCTAAAATACATGGGAGAAGGTCCAAGTCTCTAGTCAACGCCATATTAGACACCATGTTTCCTTCTACGGGAGCTTGCAAGGACAAAATCCATTTACAGATTTGTAACAAGCGGTTACAAAACTTTCACCAGTAATAAACATTTTTGTTATACACATTTACCTCTTCACTTGTTATCAGTGATTAAAGGGAGTCTGATGTGCTTATCATTCTGCTGGAGGTTGAACAATTTGATAAAGTATTCCTTCGAAAATTGCACTCCCAGTAATTTTTGACCCTAATGGCTATCCGTACTCAAACACCAAAATACTGCTTGCTTGCGATGATTTAGGTATGTTCTGCCCCTGTCGCCAGGAAAAATACACACTATCACTTTAAGTTCCATGTTTTCATTATTTTGGGTGATTGCAAGAGCTTATAAAAATGACTTTAAACTTAGAAAAAAGTTATTTTAAACTTGCTAAAAGGTCAAACTATCTTAACTAGTAAAGTATAAATATACAGCTGGAAACATTTTTAGTTTTGTGGGATTTAAGAGCACAAAGAAGAGTTGGGAGATTCAATTTCCGGTAGTGCTTGCAACAATAGAAAAAAACAATATAATTTTTAGTATAATTAGTTTTATAAAAGCATTTTCACCTAAAATAATGTCCCATGTGACAACAAATTACATTTTTTACAAAATAACTGTTTATTCTGATGTAAAATCAGATATTTGATCCTACATTCAGGAATAATTTGTGTTTTAAGTTGAATTACAAGCCAGCATTTATGTAGGATTCCACATACAGACCTTGGAAATGGCTTAAATTATTCTCTTCTCTTGTTTTCTGCCCTTAGCTTGATTTGCTGCCCTTTTTGTTTGTCGGCGTTGATGGAAAGGTTGCCTTTGATTCATTTTGGGGGACGTCCCAGAGCTTCTCACAATGTCAGCTACTTTAATGAGCTCATTGTCATCCTAATGTGCTTAAAAACAACACGGTGCTGCATGTAAAAGAGTAGAAACGTTGCATGTGCATGGAGATGGAAATAAAATACTAAAATAAGGTGAATGTTACATAAGTAGTTACACCTCGTAAAGTTCAAGACAGCGTTTAGGAGTAGGTATGGTTTATTTTGTGTGTGGTCAAATGGTCAGTATGGTTAGCTAAAAGTACAGCTTTTGTCATATAGGATGAGGACAATGAGGCTGTTTTCTTTATAAGCTTTTTCAAGCAATAAACAGGAATAAGCTGCTCATAAAAGTTATTTAGTCTCCGCTCACAGCTCAAGGCCATAACGCGTCTCGGGGACTCGTCATTTAATATATATGGTGGTCTTAAAAATTGTCTGCATGCTTATTAGGAGTTTAGTAAAGAGTTGCAGCCGTTTACTGGATCTGCATGTTTTTATCTCGCACCACAAAGCGCCTTTACAGTTCATCAGCTCGCTTTGTTGAACTTTTATGGAAACGATAAACATCACGCTTGATAGACGTCTGATTCATAGGCTCCCAAGTCTTGACCGTGTGTTTTTGAACAGGTGCACAACATGGTGGAGATTGAGCCTCGACAGTTTGTCGACTGGATGCGTCTGGAGCCTCAGTCCATGGTCTGGCTTCCTGTCCTGCACAGAGTGGCTGCTGCAGAGACGGCCAAACATCAGGCTAAGTGCAACATCTGCAAGGAGTGTCCCATCGTTGGGTTCAGGTACAAAAAAAGAAAACAAACGTTTTTGTGTTTAACGTGTGTCAGAGTGTCAGGGTTTGTGAAGCACAAAAACTAAATATGTGATTACAGCTTATTGCTGGTCAGACACACACACACACACACACACACACACACACTTATAGAGAAAATGTGACATTCTTCTGGGTTGTCCTCTCTCGAACATAAAGGCCAGATCTGCTCTGGAGGGCAGGCATTTATCTAAATGTCAGCAGCTGATACACTACTGAGTGAATACCACGTGTAGGGTTGTAATAAAACACACAACAATCACAAAAAGCTCCTAAAAGACATCTGTCTGATTCTGTCTCCGTTTAATGCAAATCTGAATTCTCACACGTCGGTTTCTGTTATTTGCCCTTAAACTGTAACGAGGTAAATAAAGATCAACAGCTTTGTTGAGCTCTCAGACAAATCTCTGGGTTTATCTTCAACTGCTCGAATGGAAGAGCTTGTCCCGATGCTCTGAGACGAGCCCACGCCACGCTAAGAGGAGCAGGACGTTTTCTCCAGATTCGTTGCTTCGCACGCAGAAAGGGAAACACATTCAGACCTTTGATGAAGCACACATCGCCCCAGTTCTGTCAGTGATCGATGAGAGCGAGCGATAGTGGGAAGGAAAGGCAGGAGAGTAAGAAATGAAAAGGCAGGGAAAATGTGCAGCATGCATTTCATCTGGTCAGAAGACACCAGGCATGAAGCAAGAAGACGGTTTGTTTTGTTCACTTTAAAAAAAATAAAAACGTCTTCTTTTTTTTTACCTTTTATGATTGTTTCATTGAACTAAAACAAATGATTGTTGTTGAACTATCATCCAACAGCACATTGAAGAAATGGCGGAGCAGAATGTGTTACTCAGACAAGTCTAAATAAAGTTAATTCAAGAGTTTCTTTACCTTCGTGTTTCTGTGTTGGGTTGGGAGGAGCTGGAGACGATTAATAGCTGTTAGAAATATAATCAAAATACATTTTAATCAATTAATCATTAAAATTAAAACTTTAAGTAAATGAATGTTTAAAAATTAAGCTTAATGCTTTCATTTTAGCACTTTGTGAATAAAACTAATAAACAAGCTTACGGAGATAAAAGTTGCCAAAGAAAACAAAAATCAGCTAAAAGTTATTGAGGAATTCACCGTTATAAAGCAGCTGGTTTCTGTGCAAATGTTATAAGTTGGTATCATCTCACCTGTCATGGATAGCTCTTTGAACAACCTCAGTTTAAGAGAAACAGTGATTATTGCTGATTGATAATCAGGCGCTGTTACTGCCAGCTCTAATCACGTCTTTTTACACCGGCTGTTTTAATATTTTCACTCTTTAGGATAGCGTTGAGTCGTTATAGGAAAGAAATGTCCCACACCATTTCTAGTTCTTTTCTTTCACAGTTTAGTAAAAAAAATAGTTTTGTACATGACGGGCATCTCTAGCCGTCATCAGAGACCGCCGGTGTTGGTGGCATCACTTTCTTTATTTTTTGCTAAACTGTTTAAGAAGAGAAGAATTAATCACATCAGTCCAGCAGTTCTACGTTAGCTAGCCCCACTGCTAATTTTAGCTCAGATTGACGATAATATTCTAACTTAATAAATTTAGAATAATTTAATTAATAGAAAGGTAATAAAAAGCACACCAGACCTTCTGCGAGTTCAGGGTGGAATTACTTTTTTATAGAACCCAACTTCAAACAATTTAAATTATTCTTTTAATTTCACCAAATATATTATTTGTTCACTGTTAAACTTCAGCTTGGATCACTTTTTTAAAAAGTTATTAGTGCAAACTTGATCAAATGTAATTTGGAATAAGAATAAGAAATACTGTGATTTCCTGACTATAAGGTGTTGGGTAATTTGTATTTTCCATAACCCTTTACTTGAAATAAACACACCAAATACAAAGAGGAGTTCATTTTACACTGTCTCACCAAACAGCGGAGAGGCGGCGATGCACAACTCCCTCCGGAGCTGTTTCCATCATCCCCTCCCCCCCCCACCATCCACCCCCCCCCCACCCCCCCCCCACCCCCCACCCACCCAGCTCAACAGAGGTTTTTATTGAACAATGGGATGGAGGGCGGGCCTCCCTCGAGTTTCAGAGTTACAGACTCATCTCCTAGGAAACCATATTCCAGAGATAACAGCACAGCAGGCTTACAGAGGAATCATTTACAGAGGAATTACACACAGTCAAAATACACACACAATTCTTCAGCTGACCGGTAACTTAACACATATTGTTGGACCTTCATCTTGTCTCATGAAGTTGGGTGATCACAGTGGCCATTCTTCAACACTCTAAAATGTGATCAAGGAAGATCGATGATCTTTCAATCAAACAAACAAATATCATGTCCTGCAACGTTCTTCTCAAAAAGGTACATAAAATACAGAAAAAACCTATCATAAGGTGCCCCTGAATATAAGCCGCACCAGCTAAATTTGAGGGAAATTAGAGATTATCCCATATGTAAGCCACAAGTGTTTTAATATTTAATGCTATCTTTCCGGTCAGCTTGTGGGTCCCCGTACACGCAGGTCGATACCGGAGTAGCTGTAAAACATTATCGTTGGTGTTTCTGTTTAAGTTGCTTGTCAGAATAAATGGAGCATTTGTAAATCTCCAAAGACGAGCGGTGTCACAGCGATCCTTCAGCATCGACCCGTAAAACATGGAAGAGATCCGGTCGCACCTTCGTTGGTTCAGCTGTAAGAAGTCCAGACGGCTGGTTCTGAAAAGGTCGTCCACAAAGCTCACTAGCTGTTTCAAACGCGTATCTGGAAGCTTTATGCTTAACACCGTTAGCTTTAAGATGTTTATTTATTTATCTTTTGTTCAACTGTACAAAGATGTTAGATAATGTAAAGTGGTAATATCTAAATCCACAGGTTTTATTTTGTTAGCTTAAATCACGGAGATACGGCTCTGGATAATGACTGGAGACGGGGTTCTTGCCCTCCTTCCTGTGTGGATGTGTGCAGCTACCTGGATATAAGTAATACGTTTCAGTTGGTCTATAATGCGCCCCTGTAAGCTGTACAAGTATTATAAGCGGGGTCCAAAGCAAGTGAGAAAAGTAATGACTTATATTCCAGAAGTTAAAATCAATGTTTCTCATATAAGACTGCACAGGTCCCATAATTAACCACAGTTGTTTGATAGATAAACTAATTATTTCGGGGCCAGCTCACCCCCGGAGTGAAGGTGACTTAACGCCCTCCCCTCATAGTAATATGCTGCTTGTCAGAGTCTAATGGCATATTTGACTTAGAGCTGTTGTGTGCACGGTTGCATCCTTTGATGTATCGCTGCCGTTTGTATCTCATCAGTCAGCTAACCTTGGGGAGAGCTGGGGAGATAAAAGATAAAAGACTTAAGCTATTATGTCTGAATGACTCCTGTCTGAATTTAGCTGTTAAATGGCAGCCCGGCTCCAGCTGCTGCTGAGGACGGTGTCTCAGTCCTTGTCAGGTTGTTGTGTTTGGGTGAGACTCCCAACAGTTCATCATTCTGCCTGTTTGTTGTGTGTTTGCGAACACGAGGAGGATTATGGGACAGTTTCTTGAGAAGAGGAGACAAACACAGACCTCGAGGGTGTAAAAGTTCTTCCAAACTCGACTGTTCACCACTTCCTCCTGTGTCTCCGTGTAGGTATCGCAGTCTGAAGCATTTCAACTACGACGTTTGTCAGAGCTGCTTCTTTTCCGGGCGCACCGCCAAGGGCCACAAGCTCAACTACCCCATGGTGGAGTACTGCACACCGGTGAGGACGTAACACACACCACCGCTCACGTTTATCTCTTCCCAACACACTCACACACTCCACTTAACCATTTAATGAAAGCACGCAGACACACACTTTCAGGCTTTGGTTAGCTCCTATCCCATCCTAATGTTAGACACACCACTGACTCCTCCAGCTCCTGAATATTAATTCTTCTATTATGCATGGTGAGAGACTTCTGAGCAGATTTTAGAGTTTTAATTAATATTCTACTCTCGACACATGCTGTTCCTTTTTTTCTTTATATCTAAAATCACTTTACTTCCTTTATTGCCTGGTTTGAACCATTTTTCTTCATTAATAATCCAAAACTCGTCTGCACCCTGCAGGAGCTAAAACAATGTTCTGTGTCCTGGGAAGCCAGTCAACATGTTTTGGATCTTGGCTGCAAGGACTTTTCACCAACCTCCACCAGCCTCAGTCATGGTGGCCAAACCAGAGAGCTGTTGGCTCCTGTTCCTACAAAGATGCTGGAATGGATTTATATAGCCCAGTTAGTGTTCTTCCACACCAAGCAGGTGTTGGACCTCTCTTTGTGCATTTGGATTATTGTCTTACTGAAACAAAGAAACAGGAATGAAGGACCTTTTTTCATTGTGATGTAAAAGTATCTCCCAAATCAGTTTACATTTCTCCTTTAGACAGGCGAGAAATGTTTTTTATGTTTTTCAAGTTGGAGTAAAAATGAAAAAAGTCTGCAGAACAAGCTGGGTTTTGAACGCCAATACGGTCACGGAACACTCGCCCCTCACCTCAGGTTTTGTCCCTGAGACGCTTCTGCCGGAACCGGAAACCCGCATTGTCGGAGGAAACGAGAGATCGCTAAACACCGGTCTCGGTTTTCTAGGTCCAAACATATTTTGTTGTCCGTGACTTTAAATGGTGTTTTTCTTTTTGAGACTCTAGTAGTTTGTCCTAAACAGTGATGCCAGGAACACGTTACAAAGTCATGTGTTACTCTAATATAACGTCATTTCTCGGTTAGACTAATCTAGCGCGTTACTATTTCCATATTAGTAATCAAATTAGTTACTCGTCCAAGCCATTCTGCGTTGTTTTATCCTTTACTCTGAATTTTTTCTGTTTAGGATAATCCTGAGTGAAGGAAATATAATGTGGCAGAGGAGGAGCCAAGATCAGCTTTGCATAATGTATTTGACCAATCAATGCACACTTTCCTTGCACAAGGGAAGCAGTGTATTGCTTCACCAAACAATAGAACGGCACCGCGATGCCATTTGTTGGAACATAACTCTCACTCGTGGTGCAAAATTAAAACCAACAAAAAAGCACAGTCATATTACTGAATAAACGACTAAAAACATCAAACACAACCCTGCAGTAAAACCCCAACAAAACGCACAATAAAGAACATAAAACTGGAAAGCTGGCTACCCATAATGCACTCTGGAGCCACATGCAGCTCTTTCATCCATCTGATGATGCGGCTCTCTGCTTGTAAAATAATGAATGAATATTTAATTAAAATATATTTTATTTTACTGCATTCATTTTTATCTGAATGCCAATTCTAAATGTGAATCGTCTGCATAAACCTGAACAGGTCCGATGGTTCACAGGTCACCTGCTTGTGCATAATCAGACGTCTCTATAGGAGCTTTCTGAGGATGTGAGATTCTGGACTTTTCCTCTGACAGGCTCATGGATGCGTCGCCACATCGGAGACAGGAACAAGCGCTATTCAGCCAAAGTTTCATAATCAGGGAACATTTTCTAAGTGACAAGTCTCTCTGAGAGACAGGGTTTGGGAAACGCTTCAGTGTGAGGAACCTCCCCGCATGGCTCTGGTTATGCAACACACTCCAAGCCCCCGATCTACACATCTTCAGCTCGCTGTCCACCTCACGTGTGCGCTGACAGCGAGCTGCGCAGAGCTCAGTGTCCAGCTCAGATGTTCTGTTGGGAATATTTTCTTGATTGATGTAGCTACCTCCACGATGTGCGTAACGATAAAAATATCAGTGCATCTGCAGCCTTGAGGTTTCTCCGTCAAAATAAACGATCAAATACCGGAAATATCCAGTCATCGTGAACCCTGTCATTTAACTGTTTTACCTTCTTGTGAAAATTGTTGCTAACAGGAACATTAACTCATTCTCTGCCAGCCGTTTCCTGATCGGTAAAGCCCTTCGCTGTCAGCGTTTCTCACCGTTTTTTCTGTCTTTTTAAGTCACAGAACGTTGTGCACTAGTATGATGTCGACACCAAAACAACCAAAACAAAGCAGAGACTCACCTCTTACATCAGGAAGAATCCATGCGTTTCGAGCGTTATCCATTTTTTCATAATCCGTTGTTGAATTGTGATCAGCAGATGCTTTTCCGGTTCGCGCCTCACTTTTTTTTTACAGCAGCGGCCCAAAACGATCTCCTAACACATGGATTTTCTGCTTCCTGATCACATGACGTGTGACGTACGCGGATGAAGATCGGCTTTAGAGCTGAGATGTTTGTTCTCATGGTGCGGGGGTTCGTTCCGATGCCCACACAGTAAAAACATGCAAATGACGACTTTAGTCGTCATTGGCAGTGAATGAGTTAAACCTGATAAACACCAGAGCCAGGCACACTACGCCGTTATCTCCATCTCTGTAAATGAGGCAAAAACAAGTTGATCGGGTCCTTTTCTTACCCTTTCAACAATGTTTAATGTAAAGTTTAGTTCAGCACAAAGTTTAATTACAACAACCCAACGAGACAGAGCATGGATTTGTATTCTGAACAGTTTAAACATGTTTTAAAAGGAGGCGTGTGTGACGCGTCACCTGCTCAACATTAAAACCACTAACAGGGTGAAAAATATCTTAAGGACTGTCGAAACCCACGTCTGCATTACAGAAAAGGATCATCATAGCTTTTTTTTAATGACTCATGAGGCATTGATTTAAACTAGGGTTGTCACGGTGTGAAAATTTAACCTCACGGTTATTGTGACCAAAATTACCACGGTTTTCGGTATTATCGCGGTATTTTTTTTAAACGTGCTACATTTTCACACAATTAAATAAACCCTGTATGTCAGGAAAATATTGTCCTCAGTTTGTGTCTAAATTTTGCCTAAAATGTATTATTTTGTAATTATGTTGTTTATTTGTTTACATTTTTCCCTGTAGTCTTTAAAATACCAATATTTGCCCATAACTTCTTATTTTATGTCTGTTTGATGTCATCATTTAAAAATATTAGATCAGATGATACTCAGTACTCAAGTAGCCTTCTAATCAGATACTTTTTTACCCTTACTTGAGTAATAAACCCTATATCAGGAAAACATTGTCCTCGGTTTGTGTCCTTCCAGTGAGCTTTGCAGATTCAGTAAAATGTCATAAATTTATAATTATTCTCGGAGAGAGACCAACTCTTATCTGCCCCTGGGAGCCCCATAATGCATAGCGTCATTTCAATATGGGGGTGTCCGCGACACGGTTTATATGCAGGTAGCGGCGCTGTGGCTGCTTTAGTGACTCGTTGCATTCTCCCTCAACCCAAATCCTCGGATCACGCATTTTAGCTAAAACGCTTACGTTAGCTTGCCTTGCGTTGACTGTAGAGTTGCGGGTGATGGTCACGCAGATGTGTCATGAGATTTGAAGTGTTGCTGCCTTTCACAGACACTTTTTCTGCACGTGCTGCAAACAGGATAGCTGTCTTCTATCAACTGTCCCTCGGCATTCTTCAAATATCCAAAAGATGCCCGTACTTCCCACTTTGTCTTCTTTGAGGGATAATAAATGTCCTGAGCGCTGCCGTCTCCTCCTTTGGCCATTATTTCAGCTTTAGCTTCTAGAAAGTTTTGGTTGTAAACAACAAAGCGCGCATGTGCCGCCGGCAACTTCAGTAGATGATACAGTGGCTGGTAAGGGTCACCGCCCCTACACCGCAGCCACGGCAAACCACCGAGATAATATAGTTTTTTTAAAAACAAGACGGTTATTATTATTGTCAACTTTTTTATCGGGGTTTTCCGCTACACCGGTTACCGTGACAACCCTAATTTAAACTAGAGAACACTGCAAATGTATTAAATAAACAAGTAAACCACACCTTTAATAGGCATAAAACATGTTTTAAGCTAATTTGTTTTCCAAATTTGCCATTACAGGTTTATATGTACCTAACCAGGAGTTCCTACAGCTTTAGCGAGCATAAAACCATCTTTATTCCCACACATGGATGCTGCTCATTATATATTAATGTGACTTTATAAAGAGATCTTCTCCCTTCACAGTTGATAATACAAGCTGACACACACCAGCGAGTTTGACTTCCAGTCTTGTCGATTCCTGCAGCATTTTCCACAACCTCCCTCCCAAAAGACCACTGGCTTGATTATAATTTGCATAAGCAAATGGTAAAACACCCATGACAATTTCTACCAGGTGTGCAATATTTAAGTTTTAATGCTGCTCAAAGAGAAGAGCTAGTGGAAAATTTGGTGTTTTATTTTTTTTTATCAAATGTTGAAGGCACCATCAGTATTCTGTTCTAAAATATGTTATCCACAAAGGAGTTTATCATAAGGCAAAACCTGAAATAAAAGTATAAAAGGTTTATATTTTCCTTGTTTATAAGTGTTGTATCAACTCAAATTTAGTTTTATTATCAATTTTAAAGGAAAAATATTGTGTATCAACAGGTATTTTTTGCTGCTAAAGAGCAACTTTAATTCATATATTTTTCTCCAAGTTTATTCAAGCTGTGTGACTATCTGCTCATAACGGCGCTGCTGTCAGACACAAAGCAAAGGCAGATCCCTCCCGACCTCTGAGCGTGTCGCCCAATAGTCCGTGCAGACCGGGTTTGTTTGGCAGAACCGAGTCGATAAAAACTCTTATCATGAATCCTGCTAAACTGGCAGTTATCAGCGTGGTTGAGATCTGTTCTTCTGGGGGAGAAAATACATATTTCTGACAGCATGATGGACACTGGAAGAAATAAATGAATAAAAAATACAGATTAAAGAAATATCTGCACCGAGCAGTCGTGATGTTTAGCTTTATGTCCCCACCGAGCTCTGAGGAACTCTGTTTGGTGGCTTTTTAGCACAAACCACTGGTGGAGATGAAGTGAGAATGGGAACCAAACACAGGCAGGTTGTTGCTTTGTTCTTCAGCTGCATTTCACTCAAAACATGTCCTAGAGCGTACACGCAGGTCGATACCGGAGTAGCTGTAAAACAAAAGGAAATAAAGAGACATGAACATGACGCTCGCTTATCGAGTTGAACTGAATTTATTGGGACTAGCGAGGGGAAAATGACTGGTGTTTATAGGTCCTACCAGAAGGAACTCAAATGAAAAATAAATTATCTTGTTTTATTTCTAGTATTAATTCACATTTGTGCCATTTTTCTCTGGAGTATGAGTATATTTAGTTCTTTGATGCTTATAAACTGTCATGTTTTGGGTTTTAAATCTCTAAAGTCATTAAGAAAATACGAAGTGTGGAGTGTGATGACTTCTGTTCGACTCAGAACAGCCGTTGTGTGGGATTATTGTTCTCCTAGCTGTCTTATTGCCATTTATTCTATCCACCCATCCATTTTCATCCGCTTATCTGGAGTCGGGTCGCGGTGGCAATAGCCTAAGGCGAGAGGCTCAGACTTCCCTCTCCCCAGCCACTTGGGCCAGCTCCTCCGGCGGAATCCCAAGGCGTTCCATGGCCAGGTGAGAGACATAGTCCCTCCACTGTGTCCTGGGTCTACCTGGGCTACCTGGGTATAGAGCTGGTCCAGTGTTCCACGGCCAGGACGAAAACCACATTGCTCCTCCTGAATCTGAGGTTCAACAATCCGACGGATCCTCCTCTCCAGAACCCCTGACTAGATCTTACCAGGAAGGCTCAGGAGTGTGATCCCCCTGTAGTTGGAACACACCCTGTGGTCCCCCATTTTAAATAAGGTGACCACCATCCCAGTCTGCCAGTCCAGTGGGACTGCCCCTGATGTCCACGCGATATTGCAGATCTCATCCACCCCTGGAGCCTTGCCATAGAGGAGCTTTTTAACCACCTCAGCACCAGAGATTTGAGAGGCCAACCCAAAGTCCCCAGACTCTGCTTCCTCACTGGAAGGCGTGTCGGTGGGATTGAGGAGGTCTTCGAAGTATTCTGCCCACCGATCCACAACATCCTGAGTAGAGGTCAGCAGCACCGTCCCCACTATAGATAGTGTTGGTAGCGCACTGCTTTGCCCCCCTGAGGCGCTGGATGTGGACCAGAATCGCCTCGAAGCCATACAGAAGTCTTGCTCCATGGTCTCACCGAACTCCTCCCATGCTTGGGTTTTTGCCTTGGTGACCATCCGAGCCGCGTTCCGCTTGGACTGCCGGTACCCGTCAGCTGCCTCTGGAGTTCCACAGTCCAAAAAGACCTGATAGGACTCTTTCTTCAGCTTGACAGCATCCCTAACCGCCAATATCCACCAGCGGGTTCGGGGGTTGCCACCACGACAGGCACCGACGATCCTGCAACCACAGCTCCAGTCGGCCGCCTCAACTACGGAGGCACGGAAAAGAGTCCATTCAGACTCAATGTCCCCCGCCTCCCCTGGAACATTTTGGAAGTTTTGTCGCAGGTGGGAATTGAAGCTCCTTCTGACAGGAGACTGCCAGACGTTCTTAGCAGACCCTCGCGATACGTTTGTGCCTGCCTGGTCTGACCGGCATCCTTCCCCACCATCTGAGCCAACTCACCACCAGGTAGTGGTCAGTTGAGAGCTCCACCCCTTTCTTCACCCGAGTGTCCAAGACATGCGGCCGCAGGTCAGATGAAACGACAACAAAGTCGAGCTGCGGCCTAAGGTATCCTGGTGCCAAGGGCACATATGGACTCCTTTATGTCTGAACATGGTGTTCATTATGGACAATCCATGACTGGCACAGAAGTCCAATAACAAAACACCACTCGAATTCAGATTGGGGGGGGGGGGGGGGGGGTGTTCCTCCCAACCACACCTCTCCAGGTCTCACTGGCGTTGCCCACGTGAGTGTTTAAGTCCCCCAGCACAACGAGGGAGTCACCGGAAGGAGCGCTTTCCAGCACCCCCTCCAAGGTCTCCAAAAAGGGTGGGTAGTCTGAACTGTAGTTTGGTGCATAAGCACAGACCACAGTCAGAACCTGTCCCCCCACATGTAGGCGGAGGGAGGCTAACCTCTCATTCACTCGGGTGAACCCCAACATGCAGGCACCAACCAGTATGCCCACCCCTGCTTGGCGCCTCTCAGTGGGAGCAACTCCAGAGTGGTAGAAAGTCCAACCCCTCTCAAGGAAACTGGCTCCAGAGCCAGAGCCATGCGTTGAGGTGAGTCAGACTATATCTAGTCGGAACCTCTCAACCTCACACACCAACTCAGGCTCCTTCCCCACCAGAGAAGTGACATTCCATGTGCCAAGAGCCAGCTTCTGTAGCCAAGGATCAGACCGCCAAGGTCCCCGCCCTCGACTACCACCCATCACACACTGCACCCAACCCCTTTGGCCCCTCCCACGAGTGGTGAGTCCATGGAAATGGGGACCAATGTTTCCTCTTCGGGCTGTGCCCGGCCGGGCTCCATGGGTGAAAGCCTGGCCACCAGGGGCTCGCCAACGTGCCCCACCTCCAGACCTGGCTCCAGAGGGGGCCCCGGTGACCCATGTTGGGGCGAGGGAACACGGTTTCCATTTATATAATTCATCATAAGAGGTCTTCAGGCTGCTCTTTGTCTGATCCCTCACCTAGAACCTGTTTGCCATGGGTGACTCTACCAGAGGCAGAAAGCCTCAGACATCTTAGCTCCTAGGATCATTGAGACACTCAAACTCTATAATCATGTAATTACTTGTCACGTTTAGAGTAGGAGGTTGGAACCAAAATGCAGAAATCCCAGAATGATTCAAGGCAGGAGAGGTTTTAAAGAAAATAATTCCTTTATTAAGGAGGATGTGCAAAAATACTCAGCACAAAAAAAGATTAACTTTCAAAAAACTAACCGATAACTCGAAAAACAAACAAAGCTCACACATGAGCAAAGACTCGGGAAATACTCGAGAGGGGAACAACATAGACAATATGACAACGAACCAACAAACACTGAGGGACAAGACAAGAAAGGGCTTTTAACAAAGAGGGAGGCAATCAGGGCACACCTGATCACACCTGTCACACAGGTGACAGGTGTGAGGAGTGAGGTCTGGAGGGAAGACAGTTGCCATTAATATAACTAAATGGGGTGAAGAACTAAAGCAGGGGGAAGATAAACCATAATCTCAAAAGTGCTAAATAACTAAACTTAAAGACTGAGGGCAAAAAGATAAACAACTAATGACTAGCAGGGTGAGGAGGACTAGGGAGTGACTAGGAGGAGACATGAGGGAAGCTTAAAGGGAGCTGCAAAACACAAGAAGACACATGAGGAGAACCTGAGGAAGAACAGGAGGGGGCTGGGGACCAAGGGGACACAGAACATGACAGTACTTGTTGGTCTGTTTTTGGAGTTAGAATCATGCATCTAATTAGATCTGTTTTGGTTTTATTATTTTTATGTTTCATTAAAGCTTTTGTCGTTTTGAGTTTTCTGAGCGATAGTGTCTGGTGTTATTCTATAGAAATAACATTTTTCAGAGTCTCACTAATGCATCCTCAGTGGGTGAACAATAGCAATTAGAGAGAAGAGTTTTAATGGAGCGCTCGCTCCTGTGGTGCAGTTGTTCTGTAGTTGTTGTTTTTGTTCAAGTTTCTGTCCTAAATGGTGAGGATTAGTGAATAAGCCTGTTACACATGTCTGTCATCTGTTTGTGTGTGTGTGTGTGTGTGTGTGTGTGTGTGTGTGTGTGTGTGTGTGTGTGTGTGTGTGTGTGTGTGTGTGTGTGTGTGTGTGTGTGTGTGTGTGTGTGTGTGTGTGTGTGTGTGTGTGTGTGTGTGTGTGTGTGTGTGTGTGTGAGAGAGAGAGAGAGAGAGTGAGGGGGAGAGGGAGAGAGGTGGTGGTGGTGGAATAAATCCTCTGAAAAATGATTTTCCAGACTGGTGATGGTGCGTCGTCTGTTTGCACGACTGAAATTGCGTCAGCAAATTAAGTGTCTAATTGTCAGAACTTACTTCTACATTAACACTGATTACACTTGAACAAGATAAGGAAGAAATACAACCTTCTCAAACAGAAAATCTAAACTTCTTTATTTTTTGTTTTAGACAACATCAGGCGAGGACATGAGAGATTTCACCAAAGTGCTGAAGAACAAATTCCGATCTAAGAAGTACTTCGCCAAACATCCACGCCTGGGTTATCTGCCTGTTCAAACTGTGTTAGAGGGAGACAACATGGAAACGTAAGTAACATTAAAATATGGATTTAAGACAGAGTTTAGCTTGGATTCAAAAGACAAATGTTCATTAATCATCAACCTGATAAGAGTCTAGAAAGCTCTGTTAAAACACAATGTTATTTTTTATTTTTGCATTGAAGACTTTGCTTCTGGATAAAGGTACAGATTTATGAGTGAAAAAGGTTAAACAATAAGAACATTCATTAGGGGTTAGAGACCACATTGTGAATAAAATCAGGGTAATTTGCAAACCAATTGAGACACAATTAAAACACTTTTCGACAGACTTGTGATGAACCTGTTGTTGAAATTTGTTTGCTGTTATGTCATGTGTCACACGAGACCTAAACCTGTTGCAAAAGAGTCATTTGTACCACTCCAGCGTCATTGTTAATGAAATTTAGCAACAGATTCCAACTTCTCCGTCCTACTGGTTGAAAATGGATTTACAACTGTTATAAACAACCCTGCAGCAGCCCGCTGTAGCTAGTGCTAACAACGAGCTAACACAAACATGAGACAGCGGGTACTAAATAAGCCACAAAGTAAAAAGACCCACACTGTTGAACAAAAAATAGAATTAATTACAAGTCCAGCAACAAAGCCAGGTCACCATCAGGCTGGAATTTCATAGTCACCTTTAGTTCCCGCAAACTAGTGTAGGCTGTGCCAATATTCACTCGGGTTTAGCTCTTTAGCTCCAAAGACATTACTCTGATTTTTATTTCCAGGCTCTGCCATGATGTCCCCCCCCCCCCCCAAATATAAGTCTTTCTTTTCTTCTTGCTTATTTATTGTCATTCGGAGAGCTGAAAATGCTAACTGCTAGCCTTTAAATTAGCTACAGGCACAGAAAATACCTAACAGCTGTTAATCTGGTAAAGAGCGCCCCCTAGGGCACCTACCCGCTCCATAAAACTTAAGTGCTGTTTCTAGTCAGCAGAGGGCTGCAGAGTGGTGTCCCATGTGAAGTTGGTAAAGTTTCTAGCTACACAACCACTGAACCCCACTTTTAAAGGAATTGGTTAAAGTGTTAAAACTGCTTAGAGTCGCTTTAAGTTTCCACGGTGGTTTTTAAAACAGCGGAATGGACCCAATCAGCTTCCTAAATTGTTTCTACCGTCCACCTGTTGCTCATAAAATCTGAATTCCCAACAAAAAGTGAGATGGCCACAATGCTGAACTCGGAGATTTGAGGAGATCATTTGCCAGCTCCATCATCTGCAATGACTCTAATTTGCTGCCTAGTTGTAAATCCTCCTGTAAAACTGTTCAGCTTGACTCAAATTGTACAGAAACCTCGACACAACCACTCACTTTCCCAGAGATTATGTCTGAGCTGCAGCTTCTTGCAAAAAGACAAGCTTGTCTAGCATTTCCGCTGCATCATTTAGCAACTTATTACCTTGTTTTTTATCACGTGTTTTATTTTTATCAGCTCCTTCTAGTAATTTCTCAGTATTGCCCTTGAACATTTTGATCTATGTAGCAGCCACTCCACGCACTGACTCACCTGCTGATTTACAAAAGCTCTGGTGGAGTTTGAAGTTGCTCACACACTCACTGCTCAGATGGATTACACCGCCACTTTTATTCCTACCATCCTCAACCGTCCTCCTCCTCTTCACCTCCACTCCACTCTGAAAAATGACTCCTGCAGAGCTGCCTTCCTGATAAATGCCTCTAAAGGGTGGAGAAATTGGTGTGAGAGAACTTTACGAAATATAGCAGAAGGAAAAGGAGACCTGCAGGAATTTTCTGCTGGTTAGCGGTCATTTTCCAGCCTCTTCTTCCTGCGTTAGCTCCTTCCTGTGAACAGAGAGCTGTCCATTGGTCTGAAGGGTTGTGGACGCTGTGAAGAAGCTTCCTGTGATGATTTTAAGGGTTTTGTTTTTGGAAATTCTGTGAAAATAGCACTTTAACTGATGCACATTGTTGAACTGCAGATAGATTTCTGTGTTATTGGTAGAAGTTATGGTCAGGCTCCATTTAGATTTTAACATTTTTAAATTGATCACAAGAGAAAATGAGATTACCGGCTCAGTAGTTGCCCTCCCAACACACCAATTTGCTGCTTTTCTCTCCACTACTTTACTACAATCCCTGGATAATTTTATTATATTCCCGCCCACTCTTGTCCTAATCACCAGCTACTCTCACCTCCGTGCTTCATGTTGCACCAGAAAGGATTCTTTAGATTTGCCGTGTTTGATCATTTTAAAGAAGCACTTTAATAATCTCCCACTCGTGTTTGTTTTTACTGTTCAGGCTTCATGACCAGATGGAGGAGAGGTGTTTGTGCTCCGTTAGGCGTTGCTCAGGCTTTAATGGGCTTGAAAGTGGACCAGAAAGCCGTTGGTGTGATTGTTTTATTTCTGGGAAATTGGACGAACGAGGTTTAGTTAAGGAACAAATACCCTGCTGCACCTCTTTGAATGATATATTTTTTTAACCTTTTACCACAAACGACTGTATTCTCTTTGGTTATTCCCAGTCTAGTCACATCAAAGATGTGGAGGGATGTGTTTTGGGTGAGTCACTCACCGACACAGTCTCGGGTTTTACTTTCAAGCCGTCTAACAACCGACAGGTTGGGGCCAGCAATCACAGATGGGTTTTTTGGGCCTTAGACAGAGGAATAAAAATGGCGCTAACTGTGACAAACTGACTGCCTCAGCATGATGGACCAAAAAGAATTTTCAGATACCTTTCAGGTCAGTCACAGATGAAGAAAAAACCCAGACAAAATGGTACACGCCTGCTGTGCCTTTGGACAAATCTATGCGGTGATGAAAAAGGGCTTGAGAGCTGTTGGAGGTTTTTTCTTAAGGCTGACTCATGCTTCTCCGTCTGCGTCAGTGCGGAGACACGCAACGCCATTATCCATCCTTGCGCAGGGCCCCGGCAGGCACGCAAGTACGTACGGAGTCGAGCCCACTTTTTAAACATCCGTCGAACGAGACGGAGAGCGCAAGCTTGTGATTGGTCAGGGCGCCGCTGTCGTCTACACCGCCGCCATTGCACCCTCAAAAACATAAAGAGAGTCAAGAATAACTAGCGACGGACACAGAGAAGCTTGAAGAATACCTCGCGAAAAAAATATGAATGTTTAATTCCCCCGTGACTGGAGGAGTGAAAAGATGCGTAGCAAGCGTTTTATTTGTGGACAGAAATGACAGGAAACGTGGGTTTAGAGGTGGGGAGCGCATGAAGAGGTGGAGGAGAATGAGAGACAAATATGTCCGTGTTAAAAAGTCTCTTATATACAAAAACACAATATAAACACACTATCTTGGACCGATACATGACAGGATACCACAGAACAGCGCTACGCCCTCTGCTGTCCTGCCGGGGAATTGCTTTGCAACACTCTCCAGGAGACGGAGAAGTATGAGAGCAAAACGCTTCCGTCAATCTGTGCGTATCTGTCCCTTGCGGAGCTGACGGAGAATCATGAACCAGGCTAGAGTCAGCAGTTCTACGTTTTCTAAAGAAGTCCAGAAAAAAAGGAATAGAGCTTTAGTTTGATTTAAGGAAGCATCTTCATGCAGATTTAACACCTGTAGGTGAAAGTTTATTAGAAACATTTTTTAATCGTGAAAATGTTTGGAATTGGAATTGTTCGTCATACGAAAAACTCTTGAAGCTTCATAACTAAATTTCTGTTTATTCCTCAATAATGTCCTCAGGTTGAGGTAAAATAATGCTGCAGAAGGAGTGTTTCAAGATATGAAAGAGCAAATTTGTCTTTTACTGTTTGGTTAGGTTATTATCATAAATACTATCTTAAGTTTAAATTCATCCTTTACTTTGATTTTAATTCTAAGTTGTTTAGGTTTTTTGTAACGAGGTCTCGAGCAGTGTACCTAAAACATTGGCCACATTGAAACTTTTTTTTTTCATTTCTTGTACCGAATTCTTATTTTCTTAAGCCAATTAGTATCAATTACAAAGCTTAAACCATCGTCTGAAAATGTTTTGTATAGTGGCAGGAAAGATGAGGAGAAAGGCAGCCAATGCTTAAAAGTGACAGAGATGCCTTCAGGAATCCTGGAGAACTACTGACGCAGACGAGTGTCAAAAGTTACAAGGTTTAAATGTAAATAAGGATTTTAGCACAGAGGTGCATCATTTGTGGGGCTCATTTCTCATTTTTGACTATGATATGAAGGTTCCTTGTATCTTCATTCCATCAACTGGACAGATTTGTCTCATCTTTCTGCTCCAGATGTGTTTTCTCTCTCTCACCTACTTGGTGGTTTTGACCCAAAAATGTATTTGTGGTACCTTTACCCCCCT
Source organism: Nothobranchius furzeri (assembly GCF_043380555.1). NCBI lineage: Eukaryota > Metazoa > Chordata > Actinopteri > Cyprinodontiformes > Nothobranchiidae > Nothobranchius > Nothobranchius furzeri. Next base: position 4,029,764 of record NC_091742.1, on the reverse strand, counting down.
CCCCCGCTTCCTTCCGATTTTCCTACAGTCCTGTCACCCTCATCAGCATGTGTCCGGAGCAGTATGAGTGAGTATCTACACCTCGTTTCCAGCCTGGAATGCCTTTTTAAATGACACCACCCCTGCATACTCACCCCACCCCCACTCCCACCCGTCACCAACATCCTCACAACAACTAGGCCGTGACTCATGCATGTTGCTTGACTGCCTGCATGTCTTGTCTGATCCACTGGCTGAACACGTGACCAAAATAGAAAAACTCTCATACTGCATCCTCACCTTCTTCTCCTCCTTAAAACATCCAGCTAGCTGGTCACCGCAGCCGACCTGTCGGAAAGCATCCAGCCACTCTATAGTTCCTCTGTCTGTCTTTAGAATCACCTGATTTGTTTCTAGGTGAAGCTGCATCAGGCCGTTGGGCTGCATGTGTAAACAAATACGTGTGCATGTGCCTTTGAATCTCTTGTGTTGTGAACAAGGCCATGCAAGCATATCCGATCTCATCCATCTCCATTACCTCATTCATCTACAGGCTGTCCCAGACACCCCAGCTCTCTCATGACGACACCCACTCCAGGATAGAGCAGTACGCCAGCAGGTACACACTGGGATTTCCTGTCACCATCTCATCAGTCACAAACACGCACACACACGCACGCAGCAGCAGCAACACTATTTCATAAAAGATAAACTAAATTCCAAAAGGGTCAAAGTTTTCAATCCTTAGACTTTATGCTTTTTTTAAGGAAACTCTTCCTTCAGTAATCGTCATCGTCTTCCTCCGCTTATCCGGGTCCGGGTCGCGGGGGCAGCATCTCAACTAGGGAGCTCCAGACCGTCCTCTCCCCGGCCTTCTCCACCAGCTCCTCCGGCAGGACCCCAAGGCGTTCCCGGACCAGATTGGAGATGTAACCTCTCCAACGTGTCCTGGGTCGACCCGGGGGCCTCCTGCCGGCAGGACATGCCCGAAACTCCTCCCCAGGGAGGCGTTCAGGAGGCATCCCGACCAGATGCCCAAACCACCTCAACTGGCTCCTTTCGATCCGGAGGAGCAGCGGTTCTACTCCGAGTCCCTCCCGAATGTCCGAGCTCCTCACCCTATCTCTAAGGCTGAGCCCGGCCACCCTACGGAGGAAACTCATTTCGGCTGCTTGTATCCGCGATCTCGTTCTTTCGGTCATTACCCAAAGCTCATGACCATAGGTGAGGATTGAGACGTAGATCGACCGGTAAATCGAGAGCCTGGCTTTCTGGCTCAGCTCCCTCTTCCCCACGACCGCCCCCATACCCACTTTGTACCACCATTGCGTAATCTTTAGTAAAAAACACACCATTGCGCCACATTACTGCCACGGTCTGACAACTCTTGGACGACCTAAAGCTCCCTGATGCCGGTTCAACGTTGCAACAAATTGGCTGCATTGTTTTCCAAAAGAGGCTATGATTTCTTTAGAAATCCATAAAATGATGGCCTTCCCCTGTGTTGTGATATAATGTTGACAATACGTTGTTTTTTTGTTAGCTAAGCTGGTCCCTAGTTCCACAGATGAATTGAGCGCAGCTCAGCATTAGCGTTAGACATCCGCTTACGTACAGATGTCAATCACAGAGCATGCACAAGCATTTGAGGACATACATAGCCAGATGCAGAGCTGGTGACGTTTCTTATGGACAAGTCTTTTAAATATGTATAAACGAATAAACGGCATAATGTGTGAAAAGGGGCTGCAACAAACAATCATTTGGATCATCGATGAATCGGATTAAATGGGAAAATAAAAAAATTGCTTGTAAAACATTTTTCTGTCATTCCTTTACTTTAACAACAGAACATGATTAGAAAATTGTTCAATAGGGTGCAAAACAACATGCTATCACCATAATATATCCACAAATAAACTATGATCAGTCAAATTTAATGTATTTCATTAACATGTTCAGTAGTAAGCTACTGGAAATGCTAATAACGTTTAATTTCTACAGCTTAAAATGTAATGGAGACATATCTATAATGCACGGGTTAACAATAATCCGTTGTAAATTATGTTCACAGATAGACGCGTTTGTGAATTAAATGCTACAATGGCTTGTCATTTTGCTTAAGCATGTTGCTTTAACAAACCTCTGCTTTGCCATTTTATCGACTCAAAAAGTTCAGTTTTTTTCTTCTCCGACATCAACTGTCAGCACATCTGGAGAGTCCTAGTTACGGAGAGGCTGAGCCCAATTTCTTTTAAATGACATTTCTTTTTCAGCTTTTCAACTGGAGTTTCAGAAAACGATCTCCACCAATTATTTATGCTCATCTGTACATTTCCTGATGTCTGCTGTTTTCTGTAAAAACGTAAACATCTTCTGGCTCCTCGTTTGTCTGCACCAAATGTCAGATGCCTGTCTGGGCATCCTCTCTAACAGCCGTCCCCCTTTAGGCTGATGACATTCAGCGTTTTCAGCTGTGATCAGAGTAGCAAACAGATCGGCTTGATAACCGCTTTAAAAGAGCGTGCTCATGCTGGCGTTCCAGCTGATCTGCTGCTGCTCGCAGATTAATATCCTGTAATGTTAGATGTTTTTAAGCAAGTGGAAAATGTTTGATCTTTCCTTTAAGATAAACTTCTAAGTAGCCCAAATGTTCTCATCCAAAACAAGAACTAATTGTTTCAGATTCCTGCCATATAGAGCTTTAATCAGTATGGTTTATCTGAGCTGTAATCTCTAATTGGCCACACACCATTAACCTTTGCTTAGTGTCTCCGGCTGCATTGCGTCATCAGCAGAGACACATTTGAGCCCTGGGAATAACAAATCAGATGACACAAAGACACTAATGTCAGACATTACACTGCTGCTCGGTGAGATTTCTGACTTTTCCCTCCAGTCATACCCTGTCACAGCTCAGTTTCAGATTTAATTACGGATCATTTTACTAATCTGTTGGACAAGCCTGCTCTCTATACTGCAGGGTTTAAATGAAGACAAGTTTGGCTTCATTAACACGACTGCATTGAGTGGAGCCGTGGTTCACCCCAAAAATGAAATAAAATAAAAATCCCAGCTGCAGAACATCTGTTAGGCTTATCAGTCTGGACAAATTTAGATAAATCTTTATTTTTTCCTCATTACTGCTTTGGTTGTTTGTCATCCTGCAGACCTTACTACATGTTTTAACAGCGTAGATGTCCTCGTGTTCTGCATCCTAACGAGGTGTTGGACACCTCTTACTGTTTTGGTGTTAACCCGTTCTTCTCACTGATGATGGTTTATTTGTCAGGTTGGCTCAGATGGAGCGATCCAATGGCTCTCTGCCCACCGACAGCAGCTCGGCCACGGGAAGCATGTAAGTCTTTAAGGCTCATTTCTTAGAGCTGACCGGGTTTTCAGAAGCACGTCAGCATCGATACAAAATGTTTGAGACGTATAATAAAGCTGCAACATGAATTTAGATTTAGGTTTAAAAACACTTAAAATAAGTTTGATATTTAATTTATGTTTTTCTAACATTTTTAATGGAAATTTACAACATTTGGGTGAACTTTTCTTCAGAAATAATCAAAGTCCAACATATTTCTCCATCACCTCTACGCAATTTCTATAAATATTGCAACACAAGAATGAATTAACCAGAAATGTTATTTTGCAGGTTTTTGAGATTTTATGGACATTTTTAATTAACTTAGATGATAATGCCATGAAACCAAATGCATTTTATTCACATTAAAAGAGAATTTTTTTTGGAGCCTTTGAATCTTGACTTGTATTTAATGTGGTTCTTATAATGTTTATTCTTTAGTTATGAACTTCACTCCTATGAAGTTTTGGTTGCGCATTTGGAACCGTTTTCAATTCCTGTCCTGCTTATTCAACTGGGGATAAATAATAAAAGAAACCTAATTGCATAAAATGAAAAAAATCTATTTCTAGATTTTATTCACCAGTATGCAGTCTATCAGCTAACGAAAGGGTAAAATAAATTGTCTTGTTTCTATATTTGGTTTAATTTTCAAATTTCTACAGTCAAAACAAATTTTTTTATTGATTTGAATTTTTAATTTGAAGTAAACTCTAAGTCAACACTCAAAGTCCTAAAGATCCATTAAAGGTGTGGTTGACCGAAAAACCATTGTTTTTTTCCTCCCCGCATTAGATTTTGAGAATAGACGGTGAAACTGTAGGATTTGACAATTCTCACAGGTCTACATCACACTGGGAATTAACATTCCTGGACTCACCCATCTTGACTCACCACGGGGAAAGCCGTTGTTGGTTTAGCGTCCAGGAAACAGAGAATGTCTTGACTCGTGTACGCTAACTGTTAGCATTAGCAACTTCACCACACAGCAGAAGCTCCTCCAGGCTTGTGTTATTTACGGAGATAAAACATCAATGTTGCAAGTCGGTGGTAGAGTCGCGTTGCTGTTCGCCAATCAGAGGCGAGATCCATAATTTTGTTCTTTTTTTTCTTTGCAAAGCACAGTAAAAAATAGTTGTTAACCTTGAAGCTGACGTGTTTCGGTTAGCGACTCTAGCCATCATCAGAGCTCGCCGCGTGGTGGCGTCACGTCCGACAAAAATTTTTTACTGCGCTGTGTAAAAAAAATGAACAAGTAATGGATTATGAAGTTGTACACAGAACAAATGTACAAAAGAGGTGAGCTGTCCAAATATCGGCTAAAATGACAAAATCCTGCTGTCTGAAGCTCAGCTGTGATGTGAGCAACTTTTTGTTCCAAGAAATCTGGTATATCCCCCCAACCCAACCCCCATCCCACCCAGAAACAATTTACAAGGCATTCCTTCCTATTAGAGAAAAAATCATTGATTAAACAAGTCAACCACTCCTCTAAATTGGTTGATATTTGGTTTTGTTGGGAAGTAAACAGGTGTGCCTGCCACAATAATAAAAACCCAAGGCGTTTCTTTGTTTTAGTGCATAGAAATCAAACAAGAATCATGCAAAGCTGCTTAAAGATTAATTTATATTGTAAAAAGCCTGGATCTCAGACAATAACACCATGAATCATCGTAAAAAAAACTTTCACTGAGCAAAAAAGGAACTCACAAAAAGGTCTGACAAGTAGTTTTAGTAATAGATTTCCTGATTATTTGTGTGAGTGCGTGTCTATCTACTGCAGACCTTTCAGGTGGAAGGACGTGTTGGTCACTTTTAAAACTCGTATTCTGAAATGAGTTCCCGAGGTTTAAAAGCTCTCCGACACACAGTAGTGTGTAAAGAATCAGATACACACAATAAGATGGAACACAGCTGTTATTGTGTAACTGTCTTTGGAGGAAATTAGTTTTAGTGATGGATTTAGATTTGTGCACACATGTAGAATGAATTGTGGCACTTTAATGCACCTAAGAGGTTTCAAATGTGTGCAGCATAACACTCCTAAAATCCATACAAGTGTGTTTTAGAATTGCTGCTGGGGAGCTGGAAGTTTCCTATCGTGCTGCATCAAAAGAAGAAAGTTCAGTTTGGGGTTTGTGGAAGGGAAGTTTTTTAAAACATATTTTTTCTTACACAACGCTTGAAAGACGGTTAACACCTTGGAGAATCTTCAGGAGGGATAAAAGAAAACATGAAGCCCCGTTGTGTTTCAGATTGAATCCCTTACTGGATCATAGTGCTTAGAAAACTGTTGTTAACAAAGAAGAAGTCCATCTAAGGAGACGCCGTCCACTATCATTGTTGCGAAGAGAATCACTTTAGAGACAGGAAACATTTAGATGTGCAGGTAACGGCAGGAACGGAGCAGGGTTTATTTCCCTCTTAACCCTCCCAATGTCTTCATGGGTGACTCCGCCAGGAAAGTTGACCATTGAGCAGGGTTGATGGTTTATCCCTTGAGGTCCACGTGGCAGGGGTGAGGTGGTGCTTTTTTTACCTTGCTGCTATGCTATTCCCATAGCAGAAAGGTAAAAAAGAAACCTTTTATGTGTTTTAAAAAAGAACCAACAATGCAGTACCCTAAAGATGCTATACCTGCGCCCTATGTACTTTAGGCGTAGGGTTATATGTGTAATGTATAAAGCTGCCAATATTTTTCAGCAACATTTTGATGGGCATTTCCAGAGATTATTGGTAAAAACTACATGTTGTCTCTTTAAAGTCTTAAATAGTTCATCTAAAAGACAAGTTTAAAATATTATAATAAAGTTCCAAAATCTAGAAAACAACATGACTGCCTATCACCAACCACAGTTTAAACCTGAGATTTAATCTGAGATTATACTGATAAATAATGGAATTATAGCAATTTTGGTCACACCTTAAAAGAATCGCCATGAATTTCACTGAAACACTAAATATCTCTCAACTACTGTCAGACCCTCTGAGGCAAAAATATCATAGGCTGTTCATGATTTGGGCCTTGAGTAAACTTCTACAGAGAATCAGTGGAGTCTTCTAGAAACCAGTAGAGTGAATTTCCCCACTCAGATTCTTTTAAAGCAGCAGCTCTTCTTCTCTTTCCAGTGCGTCCTTCTACACGCCTCAGAAAACGGGATTTCAGTTAAAATATTCAGTTTCGTCTCCATAACACATCTGTTTGTTTGCGAGGACACACGTGTTCCCAGAAACCATTCCCATGCTTGATGGCAGCAGCTACTGAAATCAGCATGTTTGTGCTTGCTAATTACACGCGGCTCGTGTTTTCTGATGGTTTCAGTCCTGCAAACACCCATTAGGACTTGCTGCCAGTTGCCCAGTTTATCTGTGGTGTGTGTGTGGACACTATCAGTTTTAGTCCTTCTGTCCTTTTTTGTTTTTTGTAGCTTTAATCTAAAAGGGAATCTTTAATTAGTAAATTTGTGTTTTCTCTGACCTCCAGCTAAACGCGGCGTTGTCATTAGTGCCTCGGTTATCTCTCTTTCCATTTTCAGCTCCTTTTCATGTCTATTTCTTCTCCTTTGTTCTTGTTCCTCTTCATTTAATTTCTCCTGCTCTTTCTCTCTGAACCACCTCCATTACATCTTTTCATCTCCCTCTCCTCCTCTTTTCAGCCTTTCATTCTTTTTGATTGTAGACTAATCAGGTTTTACCTTTAGGTACTGGCAACCTTCAGTTGGAACGCTGTAAATGTAAACCTCCAACCGCTTCACTCATTCCTGAAACACACCAAAAGCAACATTTAACCACAATCCTGCTCAGACCATCTCTTATATCACTCCATCACTCCATTTTTTTGTCTTTCCTTTTATTCCTGTTTTTCTGCGTCTTTATCTCTGGCTGTTTTTCTTTGGGGCGTAGTCTCAGCAGCAGATAAATCAGCAGTGTTCATCTTAAGGAGAGCCTGTTTTCTTAGTGATAGCTTTGATTGAAGACTGGAGATCATCGTTGTTGGATTAAAACCTTAAAAGTCCCCTCAGGGCTCTCGTCCTCACCAAGCACAACTCTAAACTGCAGCGATCTGGGAGCCTCACCATTATTTACATTTAATTCCTCTATTGTACCACTTGGATGCTCTCCTCCATCATCATTTTTCAGAGGCTGCTATTTTCTGCCGGTACACCATCGTCTCCAGTGTTTTCACTGCACTCTATGTCCTTGGAGGTGCTTTTGAGGAGTTTTTGCCCCATATAGCTTCCATTTTCACTTGTAGTGGTCCTATTGTTTCCTGGATCCCCCTGACTCACCTGGAACCTGCCTAATTGGTTACTCAGTGTTAGCATGACCCCGTTGCCAACCCCTAGAAAACGATACCAGTTCTCAACTTTCTCTCTTGGAGCCTTTTTTTTCTCTATTTTTCCTGTCAGACCACATTTCAGAGAAAAATATGTTAGTGTGTGGAAGGATTTCTTCATGTTGCAGCAGCCGCTGAACCACATCCAGTTTTCTTTCTTCTTTTTTTTTTGTATTCTAGAATTTCAGAATTCCAGCAAAATCTGTCATGAAATATAAATGTTGGGTCCCTTAAAATAAATCAAGAGAATGGTGTTTAGTAAGATGTTTATGAGAAAAAACCTGCAAAAAATTTCTGATTAGTAAAATAAAATGATTTTTATTTATCTTGTATAAAACACATCTAAACAAGTCCTTCACAGAGAAATCATTTTTTTATTTATTATTTCTGAAAATAACCAGTCCCTAAGTTTTTCATGCAGGCTGAAAATGAAAATAGTCGCCTACACCTATCTCGTTATTTAGCGTCTGATAGAAAATAGACGTCAAACTCTAGAATTAGAAAATCCTGATGGATCTAAGTCACACTGTCGCTTAAAGGGACTATAAGGAAGTTTGACAGCCAAACCATGTATAGAAATAATAAATGTCTTCTTCATACATTCTCCTGCAATGCCCTGGTCCTGTAGAATGAGCCCTGGCATTTTTACTGTGATTGCCTGTTTTTCTGTAAAATCACAGAAAAAGAGAGATGCTCGGGTCGAGCAGGCTGCTTCATGCGCGTTCACGCTCAGGCATAGCCCGTAGCATTTGCTATCAGTAGCTTTAGCAGCAGAGAGAGAGGCAGTGCCACTTTGTCGCTGTTCCTAACGCCTAGTGACAAAGCTAGCTACATTTCTGAGGGCCCTTAGCTACTTTCTGTAGAACTTTCTTCTAGATATTTCCTGCAAATTAGCAACAAAATAGCCATTTTCACTCCAAACCGTTCTTTGAACGTTGTTTCAGCTGTCATCAAGGATATAAATGTTACAAATGACGTCACTGGTGCTTTAGCACTCTTGTGCAGAAGACCTGGGTTTGATTCTGGATGTGAACATAGTTTATTTAGAGTTTATTTTTTACATTAATGGTGTATTTTTTTTACAGTAAGATGCCCAAATTTTTATTTGAGACTCGCCTAACGGCATTGAATTCACAGATAAAGATGTGGGTTCAACTTTCATTTTGGAACAATTTTTCAAGCAAGGGAAGGGAATGATCTGAGCATGCAGGAGGACTGACCCATCATAAACCTTTTTCGGCTGTGCTGAAGAGAAAGGTACAGAACCAAATTATTTAATTAATTAGCTGCGCGTTCTCCTGTCCTCTGTCCTTTGGGCCACACACACACACACACACACAAACACACACACACACACACACACGGGACTGTCTCAGCTGTTATTTTCGTTAAGGAGTGTGCACGTACAGCATGCTTGCCTCGTGCACGAGCCTACTATTGAAGCTGCCGTTACACTTTTGGCCTGAGGGGGCAATCGCGAGCATAAAAATTCTAAAGTCCCTAAAGTCCCTTTAACATTCATGTCTTACCCATCTTGACTCATGACAGGGTAGACTGTTGTTGGTTTAGCATCCTGAAAACAGAGAACGACTTGCCCGCTAGAAGCTAATCGTTAGCATTAGCAACTCTGCTACATGGCAGAACTCCTTCAGGCTTGTGTTATCTGTGGAGATAAAACATCCACATTGCATAGAAAACGGAGTCAGTGGTAGAGTCACGTTGCTGTTAGCCAATCCAAGGTAAGATGTCCAAATAACAGGAAATGAGACTCCAAAACCTCTCGTCTGAAGCTACTTTCACTTCTGACTAAAATCTCTGTATTGATACTGGTGCATCGGAGCTTTTTCGGCATTCATTCCTATTAGAGACTACTGTAAAAGTATTAGAAATATCAGTGAAGGACCTCTTTAAAGCTGTTATAGCAAATTTGGAAAACAAGCTAGCTTGAAAAATGTTTTCATATGTGTCTTAACGTTCTAATATAGAATAGCTATAAACATTTTGTGGAGGTTAAAATAAAAAACGCAATAATACCAATAATATGCCTCAGACTGAAAGCAAACATAGGACCATCCTGTTGTTGGAACCTTTCTCAGTGGCCTAGTGGTAGAGTGTCCGCCCTGAGACTGGGAGGTCAGGGGTTTGATTCCTGGTCGGGTCATACCAAAGAAAAAATGGGACCCAATGCCTCCCTGCTTGACACTCAGCATTAAGGGGTTGGATTGGGGGGTTAAACCACCAAATAGTTCCCAAGTGTGGCTGTGTCTGCAGCTCACCGCTCCCCCAGGGGATGGGTCAAATGCGGAGAACAAATTTCGCACACACACACACCTGTGTGTGTGACAACTAATGGGACTTTGACTTTGTTGGTCTTGCCGACCTGCCACTCTTTTCTGGGTCCTCCATTCATTGCGCACTTGTGTATTTACCAACAAAACACCACTGGTGTAAAAAGTTATCCGCTCAATAATATCAGAGGAGAAACAGCCGGCTGCTACCACTTCAACTTTAGGACAAACTATCAGAGTCCCAAAAAGAAAAACACCATTTGAAGTCACGGACAACAGAAGAAGTTTGGACCTGAAAAACGGCGACTGGTGTATAGTGCTATCTGGTTTCCTCTGGCAATGTGGGTTTTTGGTTCTGGTGGATGGGTTAACAGCTTTAATGTCTCTTTTACTCATTAATTTAGCCAATATTTAAAACAAATTAGAATAATTTATTAGGTAAAGATAAACATCCTTTTTCCAGTGTCTCTGGCTTTTTATGTTCTTGATTTTTGGTGGAATAAATGCAACAATCCCCATTTTGTTAGTTAATGTTTGCGTTCGCTTCTTGAATCTAAAATATCACGATAACTTCCCTCATGGGCTTTTAGTCATAACCCCTCTCATTGGACGAATGACCTAATGACTCAAACGTTGAATTTGTAAAGCTTCAGACGTTTCAAACTGCTTGTGTCTTAACTTTACCAAAAATACCTTTAAAAGCCTGAAAAATTCATCCATCCATTATCCTGTAAGGCTCTGATTTGGTCATTTTGATCCTCACACACTGAGTTAATAGTTTTAAAATGAGTAAAACAGCGACAGCACCAATAGAAAAAATAAGACTGAAAAACAGAGGAAATGAGCATTGTGGTGTTGTTTACCAAATGTGTTTGTGAAACAGAACCGAAGTTGGAATAATTACGCCGTTGCTGCTTTTTATTGCTGTGATAAATTACAACCAGCCCTCTTGGGTTTGCTCGCTTTTTGTACTTTTCTAATTAAAATGATTTGTGATCCTTTTTAAACCATTCCCTTGTCAGATTTCTGCTGCAACGTTACACAGTTTTCAGATCTCAGCCCCTAACTTGATGAGCACATCTTGAACACAACGGTGAGACCAACGCAAAAGGAAACCGTCCCAACACTGGTGGAGCTGTTCTGCCTAACTTTCTCCACCAAACTTTATTTCTGCTCGTCAGACTGGTTCTCTGAAGAAGTTACTTCAGCGATGAATATCTTAAAAAAGAAAAGAAAAGAAAAGAAAAGAAAAGAAAAGAAAAGCACCATCTAAATGTGCCACCCCTCCAAGTTTTAGTCTGGTAGTTCAAGCAGAGTCTCAGAACGAATGAGACAGCTGGGCTTCACTAAGACGTACCGCCTCTTCCCTTCATCATTGACTTGACACATAAAAGATGGCTGGATGAAGACTCAACAGCTGCATGACAGCAGACATTTCTCCGTCTCTCCTTTCATCACGTTTCATCTGTCTGCCAACCTCTGTCTCTGCTCTTCTTCCTCTATCTCCCCATCCCCCAGCTCATGGCGCCAAGCAGATGTGCCTACGCCATAAGCACTAAGCTTGATTAGTGACATTCAGGTCACCTTTGCATCACGAGAACGTCTTTATTTGTGGGGAAATAAACTGAGTATTTTTGCTGTTATAAGTCACAAACCATAAAGCAATAGCAGCCATCTTTAGGAGCTACCTAAAACATAGCTACGTTCCTCTAGCTCCTTCAGTGGGATCCAGAGGCATTCCCAGAAATGTATTCCCTCCAGGAGTCCTCCAGGGGACATCCTGTCCACGTCCACCTCAGCTCACTTTTTTTGACCAAGAGAAGTGTCTTCTTGATGCTTCCCTGACCCGCCTGTCGACGTCCCGTTTCATCCTCACTCATAAACCACACCCTGGGATACTAAAAAGCCTCCACTTGAGGCAGAAATCATGTGGCGGCAGGAGAAACAACACTTCTTTTTGAAAGTAATACAGGTCAATAACGTCTAAAGAAAGTAACTAATGATTTCCCTTCAAGTTTGGTCTATCGATTGGTCCTTTTCTATGGGAAAAACATTGAATTGGTTTGGAAATTAGCTTTATATTGCTGAATGGACACAGTGTTGACTAATGGCTGTAGACACACCATATGGCTTCAATCTGACCTTTTAAAAATGATCAAAATAGACCTGAGAACTAATGAAATAAGTTTAATCCACAATTTGTGAGCTGGCAGACATGCTCATGTGGTTTTCGCCCGATAATTTGTACTTTTGGACACAACTTTACTGGTTTCATGAGGAAAAAAACAACAAAAATTAAATATATTCTTCCAGCTTTCTGTCCGAAAAAGAGTATCTGACTGTTACCTGTCTTTTTATTGTGGCTCTGTGACTGAAATAAGTGACAGGAAGCTCATGTTTGGAGTTGTCACCACTTGTTTTGCGTTTTCCACAGGGATGACGAGCACGCCCTGATCATTCAGTACTGCCAGACTCTGGGAGGGGAGGGCTCTCCGTGCAGCCAGCCCCAGAGCCCTGCCCAGATACTGCAAGCTGTGGAGAGGGAGGAGCGGGGCGAGCTGGAGCGCAACATCGCCCGTCTGGAGGAGGAGCAGAGGTGAGCGTGTGAAAAATGGAAAGTTCTGCTTAACCTTTCAAAGAGGAATTGGCTCACCTGGTGTTTAGACCAAATCAATAACTTATTTATTCAGTTTTATGCAAAGAAAACCCCTTTCTGTTTTTATTTACACTTTCAGCACAAAAGCCTCAGCCAAAGAATGACTGCAGAGTCTGTTGCTGTGGGGTTGCTTTTGCAGGGCCAGTAGCTCGGCTGGAATGATTTAACACTGATTACACACACACACACTCTCTCTGGGAGAGCTTTACTGCCACCCTCATAAATGCCAACTTAAGCAAAGCGCAGCAGCTTATGGTTCTGCTCTGAGGTGGAGAGGCTGAGGAGAGAGATTTAGGTGGGTGGGGGTCTATTATGTTTGCTACCCACAGCAACAGGAGTTAGCTGAGAGGAGAATGCAGAGGTAAACATCAGAGGGATTTTTGTGTGGGAATTCAGGATGAGAACACGAATAACCGTTAGAATGGAGACAAATGCGGAAAGAAAATAAGGAACTACAGCTTGTTGTGATATTTCCCTTGCCTCGAACTCTCCCAGGATGCTGCAGAGGGAGTATGAGCAGCTGAAAGAACAGCACGGCCATCGAGGGGCCCCTGCTGGAGGCCACTGGGAGTCGGAGAGCTCCACCGCTCACCCCAACGAGGCCGACCTGCTGGCTGAAGCCAAGCTGCTGCGGCAACACAAAGGCCGGCTGGAGGCCCGCATGCACATCCTGGAGGAACACAACAAGCAGCTGGAGTCTCAGCTCCACCGCCTTCGACAGCTGCTGCACCAGGTCACACAACTGTTCTGCCTCTTTGTTGAATCGGTTCTGTGAATTTAATGCTGGAGAACTCAAGTCATCCTTCCCAAGACCTGAATTTATTCTCTTATGTTCAACTTTCCTCACCTGGTTTGAAATCTTAGCCTTGAAGATACCAGAACAACCTTTTAAGTTGTAGAATAAATGTTTGTTTTTGTTTTAAGATTCCAATTTTCACTTCTCTCTCTCTCTCTCTCTCTCTCTCTCTCTCTCTCTCTCTCTCTCTCTCTCTCTCTCTCTCTCTCTCTCTCTCTCTCTCTCTCTCTCTCTCTCTCTCTCTCTCTCTCTCTCTCTCTCTCTCTCTCTCTCTCTCTCTCTCTCTCTCTCTCTCTCTCTCTCTCTCTCTCTCTCTCTCTCTCTCTCTCTCTCTCTCTCTCTCTCTCTCTCTCTCTCTCTCTCTCTCTCTCTCACACACACACACACACACACACACACACACACACACACACACACACACACACACACACACACACACACACACACACCCCAGCATGTAGGGATGTCTCAGAGCAGCTCAGGGATTTCACAATAAAAGGTTAAGTGGAGCATTTATAAACTTGGCCACCAGTACTTTAAAACGATCATTTCTGGGTAAAACATTGAGAATAAACATTCTTTACAGTTTCAACGGTTGTGTTAGCAACAGCTCATCATCAGCTGCTCTTACCCCTCCAGCCAAAGTAACTTACAGGTTTCCTTTTTGCCTCACCTAACTACTCGCTGAGATTCGATCGTTTGGGCCAAAACCACAACGTTTGGGCAGTAACAGAGTTTCGGGAAGCTGCAGAGCTGGAAGCAAGGAGATCATTTACATAGCTGAGGTGACTCAGCACATTTAGACTAAGATGTTTAGCTATTAGCACGTTCATCCCCTCATATTTGACGTCTGTCCCTCAAGACCTAAAAACATGTCAGTATGCCTTTCCATCAGCGACGACGAGCTGCACCCAAGTCCCAAAATAAATAAACAAAAATAAAAAAAATAAAAGTCAGCTGTGTTGATGGCTCCCATTAAATGTACACTCCAAGGCCAAGCAAAAACCCGACCTCAGCTGTGCTAAGATAAGCTGAGAGATAACAGTTGTTCTCTTGGGACGTCTCCGACGCTTCAGCCTTCCTTCGCTCTGAGAGCAGCGGGAGACGAAGATGACAGCGGTTATTAGAGGAAGGAAGGAGAACCGTGTTTATTTAGTTTTACGTTGAGCAAACGCTCAGGGGAGCGTGAGATTCTGTCGTAAATGTCACCAGGCATGAACCGTTTCCTCAGACTTGAGTTGAGTCCGTATGTGTGACGCTTAAATGAGCGGAATGGGAACAGTGAACAGCTGAGATCGCTGACATCAGCACGACTGAGATCTTCAGCGCTTTAAAGACACGGACGTTTGTGAAAACACGCTGGGGGTGATTTTAGTCCTGATTATTGCTGCTCTTCTGTTTGTCATCTGCTGCTGCAGCGTTTGTGTTTGCTTCCAGCCAATAATATTAAAGGAGACCCATTAAAGCTTCAACAGGAAAACTGTGAGAGCTGCCATATGTTTTGGCCAGGTTTCATGACTTTCATTTTAGTCATTCATATTGGAGTCCTGGGGTCTCACACTCAGAAAAATGTCCTGTGACGTCTCTGAATGTGTAGCATGGAATTCTCTCTTTGAGACTTTGGCAGGGGTGTGTTTTAGTTCAAAAGATAACACCCTCCTTCATGTATTCCCTTGTTTTTTCACTTCCAGGCAGAGTGATTGTGTTGATTATTTTTTTGCCTCTGTTTCAGCCGGAGGTAGACTCCAGGGTAAACGGTGCATCCTCTCCTACTGTACAAGACAGAGGACCACCCACTGAAAACTCAGGTGAGAAGCTCAACAGTTTTCTGTCCACTGGGTCAAATCTGCATTTAGCAGCTCTTACTCTGAAAGGTCAGTCAGAGGCAAACTTGTTGCTCCTTGTGGAAGCATCAGAGAGTGTATCTGGTGTCCGTATTTCAACCTGTCTGTGCCTGTGTGTGCGCACGTGTGTGTGTTCAGATGAGCTGCTGGACCCACACAACAGCAGCTCTGACCTGGCAGATGTAATGGAGCAGATTAACAACTCCTTCCCTGCATGCAGTCGTAAGTTCCCCCGCTCCTCCGGCCGTCGTCGCCGTGTCCCCTCAGCATGTTTGTGTTTCACCACATCAGAAAAATACTAAATCTTTTTAGCTGTCGTCGCGTCCCTTCGCACAACATGAGTCAGCATCCAACAGAATGACAGGCACAAATTTAAACGTAGGGTTACGTTATGTAAAGCCCGGTTCTTTGATAACAGAGTGAGGTGTTTCACTGTGGGAATCGCCCTGGCGTGACCAACTACAGAAGCTCCAATGACATCACGTCTGTCCCTGACAGACTGGTTGCGCCGTGCCCAGGCTCCGCCCACCCAGTATACACGGCCAACAAACCCCTCCTCATTCAAACGATTTCTTACCATCAACTCAAGAAGGGAACTGTTGGTGAAACACCTCACTCTGTTACATACCGTGACCCTACATTCTTTTTCTAACATCGTTCAGTGATTCACTATGGGAGATATGGCCCACTCCCGGATTGCATGTCCATCCCGAGGCGAGCTGCAGCAAAATTCAGCTTCACCACTAAGCAGATGCTATTCATCCTGCCTCTAGCACTGGATGCGCCAGCAAAGGTTGAGACACATCCAGTCTGTAAAACAGCACAAAAGTTAGCGGCGTGGCCCAGCTAGCTGCTGCACAGATATGCTGGACTGACACTCCACGAAACAGGGCCCAAGATGTCGCCATGCTCCTTGTAGAATGAGCCCTCACCCGCAGAGGGGGTTCAGCACCCTTGCACCTATATGAAAGGCTGATTGCTTCTACAATCCAGTGTGCCAGTCTCTGGCGAGCCACAGGTTTGCCTTTATGGGCCGTGGCCCAAGAAACAAACAACTGGTCTGATTTTCTGAGACCAGCAGTCCTGTCCATATAAACCCTTAAAGCTCGAACAGTGCAGAGACAATTGAGCTTGGTTTATGCTTGACACATTCACTTTCCGCTTGATGATGCGGCTCACGGATGGAACGCGCTTCACAACTCACAGCGTTTATGGTTCATGCGGCTCGTCTCTGCGGTGAGCCAATATTCTCCCAAACTGTAGGGGGCAGCATGGAGCTCTACGGCATGCATCCAACACTACACCATAGTAGAAGTAGAAATTACTGTTTACAACATGGCATTCCAGCATTTTTAACAGCGTCCTCGTCTTTTCCGACAGTGCGAGCTATTTCTCTCCAAGAATTATTAACAACATGTTGATCACGGTGATCTTTGAGAGCTGAATCATACAAATGTCTGTATTTACGAACCTCTGCCATACTAGTTCTTGCCGGTCCGCCATGTTTTTCCGCGTCCGACCGTCCGCGTGGTTAGAAAATTTCTTAGGTGCGCGTTGCGGAAATTCTGGGCCGTGCGGAGGTGCGGTGGAGGGGCGTGTTTGTTAAAATGACGCAATTTCGCCGCGCGGAGCCGTGCGGACCTCGCAGACACGTCAAGCATAAACCAACCTTTAAGCTTCTGCTCTTCTGCTGAGGATAAAGGAGGTGAGTGAAAAACCAGCAGCTCCACAGGGGAGCAGCTATAAGACGACTCCATTACTTTAGGCACAAAAGCTGGATTGGGCCGCAGACACACCTTAGTGTAGCCAGGGGCCCACCGTAAACAAGAGGGACTGACTGACCATGCCTGAAGGTCACTCACTCTCTTTGCTGTAGTTGAAGCTAAGAGCAGTCTTTAAAGAGAGAAATTTCAATCCAGCCCCATCTACCGGTTCAAAAGGATGATGACAGAAGGCCTCCTGAACAAGAGAGTGGTCCCACAGTGGTACCAGTGGCCTAAAGACTGGTAGCTTACGGCGAGCACCCTTCATGAAGCGACTCACTAACGGGTGTTGCCCCACTGGTTTGTCACCAAAACCCCACATGGCATGCAGAAATTGCAGCCAGATAAACCTTAATAGTGGAGAAAGCTTTACCCTTGTCCATCAGACTCTGCAAAAAACAGAGTACATCCCCCACCGAACACTGAAATGGGATAACATGTTTTTCTTCACAGCACATCTCAAAAACCCTCCATTCACAGCTGTAAAGAGAGCGAGTTGAGGGGGCCCTAGTGTTTTGAATGGTGTCAGTGACACTTGGGGGCAGGCCTGCCACGCTCAGATTCCACCTCTCACGGGCCAGGCCCACAGACACAAGCGGTCTGGGTGAGGCTGGCTGTGCTAAGCTAGCGGGGCCTGTTGGCTAAACAGGAATTTGCAGTCTAATTCTGTCGTAGAACTGACCAGTCCGAGTAACCAAAACGTTTGTGAGGCGTTCGTGTTAATATTTCGGACTAATTAGCGTGTGCAATTCGTGCTGCAGCTCGCTCTTCCGTTTTAAAAGCTTATAAGACTGTCGCAATTCAATGCTAGTCAAGCTACGGGCTGATTTACCGGCGATCAGACTGCAATCTTCCGGTGGAGAAGTTCTTTCATCTCCGTACACAAGAACAATACACAGTGTCACGAAACACTCAGAAAAGACATAAAAAATACAGTATTTACATTAAAGATGACAGCAGGAAAAAACCTGTGCTTTGTGATAGAACCTCCAATAGGGCTTGGGCTGACGTCAGCCTTAAATGATTTGAGATGAACCAGCTCCTCCTGCCGGGGGGTGAACAGTATCACTCCCCCTTTTGACTTTAATTGGAGGTGTAGTGGTGAATTACGAGATCGTCCCGTTTTCAACCAGAAACATCAAGTTTTATAAATATTTGAGTGTTTACTGTTTAAAAACGTCTCAGAATGAGCAAGAAATGTCAAAAATGTACAAATATCTGGCAAAATGGCTCACCATTATGTAAAGGGTTAATTTTACATCTATTTAATGAAAGGAATCTTACGTCTTATGGTTCGTTAAATAAATGTAAATTAACCCCTTGAAATCATTTATTTTGTCTTCAGCCTAAAATTCAGAACTGATCCAAAGGATGATTTGTTCTGAGTCCCTCTGGCCAGATACAGGTTAACACCCAGAACGCCGTTGTCATAGTGAAAACAGGCTACCGTTGTTCGTGTCCTTCGTTTTCTAAGTCCATACTGTCGTCCAGCTGTGTGTGCGTGCGTGTGTTTAGCTGTCAGGGGTGACGAGGAAGAGATGACAGCCTCCCCCTGTAGGTGCACCTACCTGTAGGGGCAGTTCCAACACGGCGCTGGTTTTCAGAGCTGAAGCTCTCTTTGTGCTTCGGTTAAAAAGCCATTTGAATGTTGCTGCTGTTTGAACGTTATTAGGCTCCGGCTGCTGCACAGCTCCCAGGCACATCTGCACAGAAGTTGAGTGTGTGTGCATGAGTGTGTGGAAGGCACCCAGAGGCTGATGATTTAACTTATACAAGCAGAGCTGAATGGAGGGTTTTAAGTGTTTTCTTTTGTCTTCCACAGCCTCGAGCCTCTCATCGAGACCACAGGTAAGACTCCAGAACTATGAATGAGTCCATGTGCCGTCAGCAGCTCCCCCGTTCTGCTCCGTGTGTGTATTTCAGTCATTTGTAACGATGGGTGGAAGTTGCGTCGGAGAACATCTTAGAGGTAATAACAGGCATTGTCCTCCGTGCAGCCTTCACCCGTGAGAAGGAGCTGGCTAATGGATCTCTGGGGGTTCCATTAGCACCTCCTCTCATCCTCCTGGTCTCAGGGTAAAGGTGCGTTTCAGGACAAAAGGATTGTGAAAGCTTCTGCCGCTGACCTCTTCTCTCTGTAATTATTAACCCAGCTCCGGTGAGCCTCGGCGGTTCACAGTCCCAGCGTCTCCTCAGACCGCTCCAGGCTAGCTAAACTCATTAAAAAGATTTTTTTAATGATCGTTGTAACAAAACTGACTCACTTTCCCCTCTGAGCTTGCTCTGAAAGACAATTCCACCTCAGCGGATGATTAAGTCAGTAAAATACCCACGTAGTTGAATTCCTTTACGTGTGCATCATTACATTTTAATCCAGGCAGCAGTGAGAGAAGAAAGGAAGGTAAATTGTCGAGCAGAAGGGCCGTCGGTCTGAGCTGCTTGTGTCAGGAAAAGGAGCTAAAATGGTGATGGATAATTAATGATAACAGGTTTTTAATTAGACTGATTAGCGTTAATGATGCAATGCTCCGTTCCTGCGTCGGAGGGTTGCATCTCCACTGGTTACCAGAATCATCGGGTTTTTAACGCCACGTCTTCTGTCTGTTCTCCAGGTGATGTGAGGACCAGCTGCACACGTGAACGCGAGACCATTCCCAAACAAAACCCTTTTGTCCCGAACATCCCAAAGACGCACAGGAGCAGACAGCCGGACTCATTTGACCACCTTTATCTTGTACTATGCAACTGCAGATTGTTCCTAAACTTGTTTTAGTGTTTTTATCCTCATATTTCTATGTGTGGTAAAATATTCTCTGCCTTGGGATTTGAGATCACTTTTTGACTTCTGCCTTTGACTGGGAATCAGTTTGTCATTCCGTGGCTATTCTCTAGGGTTTTTTTTCTTCTTCTTCAAGGATTATCCACAAATTAGTTTGTAGGTGATCCACACAGTTGGTTTTAAAAAGAGAACAGGATGCGTTAGAAACTGTACAGTCACCTCTGAAAACTGTCCTGTAGCATGCTTGATGTAAAATTCCCCTTTAAAGCACCGGCGGCCTCTCCGCCTCGTGTCGACTTCACCCCCTTTGTGCCTAAAAAGACGGAGACAGCAGCTGAATCACACCAGGACTGTGTATAAAGATTATATAGATTAAAATCTGAAGTTGTCCTTAATGTTGGATCATGAGCCTGTCACTATTACGTAGATGTTTTTATTATTATTTTAGAGCTCTATGTTGACAAATCAGAGTAAAGCCATGATTGCCTTGCTACCTCAAACTTGTAGACACAGTTTTGTTGTTGTGGTTTGTGATCCTTTACAGTCCGGTCTAGCATCCGAAGCGGTAGCTTTGCTGTATCGGTGTACAGCCGCAGCAAGTTCATGAAATCCAACAGAGTTCTGGCTGTAGCGGAGCGACCTGCTGAAGCTAGTCTCACATCACCCGCAGTTGTTTTTCCCTCTG
Source organism: Nothobranchius furzeri (assembly GCF_043380555.1). Lineage (NCBI taxonomy): Eukaryota > Metazoa > Chordata > Actinopteri > Cyprinodontiformes > Nothobranchiidae > Nothobranchius > Nothobranchius furzeri. The sequence continues at coordinate 4,009,268 of NC_091742.1, read as the reverse complement.
GCCTTGGCGCACCGGCCCCTCACCGCGTCACGTTGTTGTGCTTCTTATGCTGTCCTGTAAAACTCGTGGCACTGAACACTACTATAACCTCGTCTGGCTGTAGAGTAACAACGACGTATTGGTTACAGTCATGGTGAACCGTAACTGGCAGAACTGTGTCGCTTCTCCTGAGGTATGTAAAATAGATTCACCACACTACGTGTAATATGGCTACAGTGTTTTATTCTAAATAAAAAAGGTTTTATAACAAATTCATGAGCCTTGCTGTTTTTATTCATCTTTGTCGTCGCTGTTAGCTCGGACTAAGGAATCCATCACTCCTGGTTTAAGAAATCTCCGCCTGATTAATGCCACCTTCACAGCTGTCACCTAGGCAATGTTATTTATCACAGGAACTGATCACATGGTGAGAGGGTCTGTCGTTATTACGTTTGCAGGGAGCGTGCTGCACTCTAGCTGGAGAAATAAATCATTTAGGATGAATGATTAACGCTAATAAGCTTTTTTTTAATATCAGCTTAGTGTTTGGGTCGAGAGAGCTGACTTGTCTGCTAAAGCCGTGTTTCCGCTTTAGGAGTTCTGGGAGGGAGAAACGGGAGTGGGAGTTACGATGGTGCGTCCTATCCTCGTGTCTTCATACAAAATCAGCCCTTTCGGGACTTTGCTAAGATGTTAGCGTAACGCAATCGCTTTGGCAATGAGTAGCATCACTGATCATTAACAATGTTTAAAGTTTTTTTTCTGTCGTAATCGATTCCATTCAGAAAACTGGGAGAGCAGCTGTGTGACGTAAAAAGCTGCGTTTTTATTTGTGCTTTGTGACCACGAAGTGCTGTAAATGACGTCATCGTGAGATTTTATTACAAATGCAGGTTATTTGGTGATTGAATTGGACGTCTGCCGATGCCATTTCTTACAGATACAACCAGTCAGCACAAGCTGACTACAAGTCCCACTCAGACAGTCTACTGTACCTTTCTGAGTAACTACCCCTGTTCAGGTACTCCATTAGTTCCTGAAATGGTCCGGACAACGATCCTTTCAGGCCAGCGTGATAAAATTGAGACGCGCCCGTGCTGCAAAGGTTTAGCATTTTACCCGGGAGTTAGGATAAGCAGATTATCTTTGACCATATTTTAAATGATCTACATTTATATCTATTGTTAATGACTCAAATTTTGATTTTGTACTGAACGTCTGAATCATCATTGTGTTACTTCAAAGCTCAGCCAAGCAGGTCACACTCCCAATGTTTCATTGCACCCCCTTCAGCCTTGACTACAGCACACATTCGCTGTGGCATTGTTTCTATAAGCTCCTGCAATGTCACTGCATTTGTTTCCATCCACTGTTGCATTATTGTTTTACAAAGATCTTGCATTGATGATGGTAGAGTCTGACCGCTGCATAAAGCCTTCTCCTGCTCATCCCAAATATTCTCAATGGGGTTAAGATCTGAACTCTGAGGTGGCCAATCCATGTGTGAAAATTATGTCTCATGCTCCCTGAACCACACTTACCATTTGAGGCCTATGAATCCTGGCGTTGTCATCTTGGAATATGCCCGTGCCATCAGGGAAGATGGAATATAGATCTATACCAGACCAACTGCGGCAAGCCCGGATCATAGCACTGCCCCTACAGGCTTGTACAGGCTTGCTATAGGCATGATTAGTGCATCAAGTCACCTGCCTCTCTTCTTACCGTGATGCACCCATCACTCTGAAATAGGGTCCATCTGGACTCATCAGACCAGTTTAATAATGCAATTTTTAATGCATTATTAAAAGAGTCTCTGTAGATGCTTTCTCTGCTTGGTGCATGCCAATGATCAACATTAACATCGTTTCCATGGCCATCAAATGTGTCTTTCCACATGGTTGTTTAAGAAATAAGAAGCAACCCATTGCACCAGTTCACCCATGCAGTGATTATCCATTAGGAGGATCGTACCTATTTTGCTTGGTTAAATCCAGGTGGCGACTTTTTTGGGGCCGGGCAGTGTATATTTGTCCACCATTTTTATTTCTAGTTGGTGTAGTTTGTGACACTTTCGTCTTTAATCTGCATGATCGCTCTGCCACTTTTTCCTTTATTATGATCTGACCCTAATTGCATTTTTCTAGTGTATGTTCAGCAACTTTTAGCAACCCGTCAGGCTGAATTAAGCCTCCGCATGAAACCTTATTCCCTCTAAAGGCTGCAGTTATTAGACTGTCAACCCTTAAATTGGTTGTGACCTTGTTTGACTGCTCCTTCGTTACTGTACAGTGCTTTCTGTCATTCCTGTCACAAAATTTCAACAAGCAAATTATGCTTATATGACCTCATTTTATCTCTTCAGGTGAAGCCAATCTGTCTTTTTCTGGAAACTTTTGTCTTAAATGTAATAAATAATAATGTAATAAACTGGTTGATATTCTTTTGCCACACAAGTTCTCACTGCATCATCTATCAGTAATTTAATGGGAATTAATACTGCATCCTAATTGGATCTGGGGTAACAACTCTACAGACAAGGTGCCTCTTCTGTCTATTGTTTGTAAATAGGAATAAGTTGTTAATAAAATAATTAGAAGGTTGCAGATGTAATCATTAATACCTAAATGGGGTTTCCACCTGTTCCACCTATAGGATGAAACCAATAACAAGATGAAGGAACATAAGTAGGAGTAGAAGCTCCCCCTAGTGGCTGGCTGCAGTACGTGAAGAAGAATCAGTGTCTAAATGTGATGCTTTTTTTTAAAAACTTCCCATCAATACCTTCACATTTTGAGCATAGATCTTATTCAAAACATTTTTTCTCTAACTTGCCTGAGCAGCACCATCTGTGATGTCATAATCTTTCGTCACGGATGAGAACAGATGCGATTATTCCTCCGGGCTTCGGCTGTCCAGCAATCAACAAAACCATTTATCTGGATCGAGCCGTGCTGCTGGTGGTGCTTGGTGTTTACTTCCACCCCCATTCATGCAGCAGCACTGGCTGCTTCCTTTTGACAGCTGTCCTCTTTGATCAATGCTTGGCAGGCACTGACAAACCGGTGCTGATGGTGTAGATGTCTGCATCGCACCCCCACCCACGGCGCAATACAGGGACGGGCAACAGATGTTGAGGATGAGGCAAGGCACAGCAGGACCGAAGGGGAGGATTTGTGATACACCCAACCCCAAAGCGGAAACTAGAGATGGACACAAAAAAAGAGATAATTAATATTTATATTATGTCAGCAGCTGAATTTCTTTTATGCTGACACTGCGGTTCTTTATGTAAAGGCTCCAACTTCTGCAAATTTGAGTCAAACTTGTATCCTAATGAATCTCAAAGCTGTAACAGCTCCTTTGCAGTGCTTATCAGCTGAAGTTTATCGTCCTCGGTGCGCCTCAGAGCTCCAGAATGTGCTGAGTCCACATGGTGAGTTAGCACTAAGCTGCGTAGTAGGTCTCCCTTTGACAATTACTGATAAGTAGCCAACTGAACCTAATGGCAGAACGTCGACCAAGTGTTATCAAGTTGGATGCTTTTTGGAATATTTAGGCCTTTTGTCCTAAATCAGCTTTTTTCTCTTGTGAGCTGAAAAAAATAGAAAAGACCAAAATCTGGTATGTCAAGCAAAGTCAGATGTTCAGATGTTGTAACCTTTCCCTTGGCAATTTTAATCCAAAAAATGCATTATTAGTCCATTTTCACAAGATTAATTTCAAACGTTTAATTGGTTAAACCAACGCTGGTCTGGCTGGCCTTTAGTCGTGCTTCATGAGACGGGTGATAGGTAATTTTAGATTTATCCCATATTACCTTAAAGGACGACACACACAGAGAGAGAGATTGTTTGTAATGTCCATGAATCGTCCTGCGAGAGCTGGGCGCAGAAATCCCTCCATGGAGCTGACCAGCCCCTGGGGAAAGCCTTCAGGTCACCAGCTCTGCATCCCCGGCATCTCCACCAAAATGTTAAGTAATTACATGTGGGGTAATATTTAATCTTCATAACCCTGGAACCTGAAATAACACACATGACAATAAGGGAGACATTTTACTCTGAGTCCCCAAAATAATGGAGAGTTAACGCAGGGAAAAACCTCCTCCGAGGCTTTCCCCCCGTCACTCCCAAGTCTCCTCAGTTTCCCAGGGGCTTTATTCAGCAAAAGGATGGGGGAGAAGGCGGGCCTTCTCAGGTTACAGAGGTACAGTTTTCAGTTGGAAACCCACAATCAACATCCTTGGTCAACCTTTCATGAACAGCAACAGTTGGCAAAAACAGAGATTCATTTTGTGTTAATAACACAAAATGGGCATCTTTTAGGCCTCAAAAAGGTACAATTATAAAAAATACCCAACAACGGGCTTTTGCAGACTTCTGCATCCTAAAGTTATTTAACCATTTTGATCAGGTGCTTTGGAGCAAGCATCTGAAATATATTCAGCACTAGACGTCACCGAGGACCAGAAATGGATGCAGCTCCTTCAGTTGTAATGAGAACTTTCAACCACTTAAGACACACATTTGAGCTATACGGTTGCAAGTTAAAGAACGTGAAATCATATAATTATTTGTGGATTATTAGTTTCAGCAGACTGTGATTGTCTATTGTTGTGAAATAGATGAAGGTCCGATAACATTTTTTGACCAATCTGTGCAAAAGTCCATATAATTCCAAAGGCTTCACATACTTTTTTGTGCAACTTTATTTACTGTTTGGTTATTAATAATAGTTGATAATAAATACATTTAAATGTACAGTTTATTGATTATTTAGAGATGTGTGAAGAGTCTTCTAGAGGTGAAACTTTGCATTTGGAGCTTGATGGGTTTGGTTTTAGGAGATTTTTAGTGTAGTGGGACTAGCCTATGGAGTTTATGGGGGCAGCAGGGGGACAGCCCACCCCCACCCAACAATATTATGCTTTATTAAATACACTGCTTGTGCACTAGGGCCAAATGGAAAACAACAGCTTGTGTTGAAGCTGTTTTCCATGCGCTCATCTATTGGCTCTGCTGATACTTGCTAACGAATGATTGGCCGTTCCTGCCACCGGTGTACTTAACAGTTCTGCATTCCTGCCATTGCATAAAAGAACCTCTAGGCCAGGGGTGGGCAATCCCAGTCCTCGAGGGCCGCTGTCCAGCAGGTTTTACTTGTTTCTCTGCTTAAACACACCTGGTTTGAATCGACTAGTGATTAACAGGCTGCTGCAGAGCCTGATGAGCTGCTGAACAGGTGATTCATCCAGGAATCAGGTGTGTTGGGGCAGGTAAACAACTAAAACCTGCTGGATAGCGGCCCTCGAGGACCAGGATTGCCCACCCCTGGCCTAGGCTGTAGTTTTATACATATTTTTGTATACTTACTTTAAAGACACCCCCACCCCACCCGTCCTCATGCCGGTTGTGACCCCCACCCCACCCCACTACTTCTACAGTCATAACTACATCCATGGATCAGCCCATCAGATAATCTGTTTCTAATATTTAAATGCCACCTTGACCACAAAAGATAAGATCTTTCTAACATATTCAAATTAATCATCAACCAATAATTAATTTTTTTTAAAATAATTTTTATTTTATTGAAGGATTTTACTTAGAAATATCAATTCTTTCTGTCTAGTTGGGTCTAAACCAGGACTATTGAGGCAAATCAAAAGCTGTCTGGACTGATACTGGAGTCATTTTAATGCTATATAATTATTTACATACAGTTTTTTGCAGCATGAACTATTATCTTGTCTTTATTCTGCAGACAGGGCTCAGAGCCACCACACCAGCTGTAAACACTGAAGATCACACAACATAAAAGCTTCATCTCTGAAACGATTCCTGGAAGATTTCTGGTGAATGCGAGCAGGACCTTGGCTCTGATGAGAAAAACGACCACAGCACACTCGCTCGTTTTCCACAGACAGTTTGATTTACATGAGATGGAAAATCTTGACAAATGATCCCCGGTGTTTTCTTTTCTAACACGCCTCAGGCCGGTTTTATGGTGATCACACCTCCCTGGCTGACAGGTAGCGTTTGATGATCCCCTGGCTCATCGCCGTCCGTCGGATGGGGACAGAGAAACCCCCTGAATTATTCAAAGTTTGCTTGTGGTCGTGGAGCAGAGAGCCCACATGTCACAGCAGCAGCCTGTTGATGAGTCATGATGCATCAAATGAACCTGGGATCAGTTGGTTGGTCCAGATTTTGAAGTAAAAATAAAAACAAGGCTGTAAAATGATGAATGTTGAATTTTGCAGGCGCTATAATTTTTAATCACCGTTCCTGCACAGATTGTTGTTTTATATGCAGATGATATCCTGGTGTTTAATTGAGGCTTGTTAGATGCTAAAAGTGCTTGTGGATATGATAATTTGAATGCATCCAACAGAAGTGATTAAAACTCAGGCTTTTAAATGATGATCTGCATGTTTTCAAAACAAAATCCGATGATGATTTTGCTGCCGTGCTGGAGAGGTTCAAGTGCATCTTCACAAATAAGCCTGAGGATGTTTACATGAAGCGACATCTTGTCCTTTTGTTGTGGCTGTCTCTGAAGTGAAAGAGCGTTGTTGGTGTTTACGTGCTGTCGAGCCGCGGCGTGTCTCGTGTCCAGAACAGCTCAGACTGTCGTGTTTGTGGAATCAGATCTCTGTGGGAGTTTTTGTGGCATCAGAGCGCTGGCACAGAAGAGGAAGAAGTGTGATTCTGATCTGGCGCTTGTTTGAAAATAGTTGAAGCTTTTGCAAAATTCTTTGTTGTGTGCTTGTTTTTTAAATCGTGTCATCGGTGGTGGGTGGTGGGTGTTTAAACATGTCAAACCCAGGCTTTCACAGCATCTTACTTATTTATTTAAAGGTTCTTTTTATCAAGAAAGCATGCAGAGGTGGGTAAACCACATATTTTGACAGATTTTTGCCACTTTTTAAAATCCACACCGGGCTAGTTAACAGTCTGAGGCGTTGAGCAGCCATCATTCTCCATCAACTTTGAAAAGGGAAGCCATAATATCCTGTTTACAGGTGCTGCCATATTGTTTTGTGGAGCCAGATCAATTGGGCCGGACGTCCCGCGTACTCACCCACTCACTGTCATGGTGAAGTTTTCAAAGCATTAAAAACCTAATTACGTCTAATCACTTATGGGGGGAAAAAACTGAAACAGAGGGTCTCTGGCTGTAAACTGAGGATAAGGGACTATGAGTTCTGTGGAGAGCAGTTTTATGATCATTTCCATGGAAATATTAGAAGCTTTATTAATATTTCACATCTTAATCGTAGAAATCTGGGTTAAAATAACATACGGTCATGTTTAGGAGCACAATAGAGATAAAGGTTTTATCTACTCTTTTTAACTTTTACATTTTGACAATAATGTCAATATGTGGGAAATTTAACTCAGATTTGTATTTAAATAATTCTGTAAATCAGATTATTGCATCATTGTTACTTTAAGGATGCAAGACTTCAAACCTCTACAGCCACTAGAGGGTGATAGTTTAGTTTCAACTACGTTTACGGAGTGCAATCTTGTTCATCTGCCCATGGAAAGGGTTGTTTTTTAATCTTTCAGAGCCTAATAAATGGAAATGATCTGATGGGAAATGTTAGTTTATGGCTTGAAATTACAAATAAACCTTAAAGGTGTAGTTCGCTTGTTAAATCAATACATTTCCAGCGGTCTCTTGTAGGAATGAGTGCCTTGTAAGTCGTTCTCTGGAGGAAAAAATATATTGGTGCACCTTTTCCTGGACTGACCCTAACCACAGCTGAGCTTCAGACGGCAGGTTTTGGAGTTCTGTTTCCTGATTTTTGCACATCTCTTGACGGATTGGCTAACAGCAGCTTGACTCTACCTCTGACTCTGTTTGATCTGCATTGTTGATGTTTTACATTCAGAAATAACACAACCCTGGAGGAGTTCTGCTGTGTGGTGGAATTGCTAATTCTAACGGTAAGCTTTTGCTAGTCAAGAAGTTCTCTGCTGTTTTCTGGACGTTAAAACTACAGCCGAGTCAAGATTAGTGAGTCCATGAATGTTAAGTGACAGAGTGACGTAGATCTGTCAGGATTTTCTAATCCTAGTGTGTCACCGTCTATTTTCCATCAGAAGCTAATGCAGGAGATAGGTGTAGGAGACTATTTTCAGTGTTCCACACCTTTATATAAACTGATGAACATGTTAGAATTGGATCTTGAACCATATCATTTTCTTCAAAAATAAAAATCTAGTGGGTTGTGTTCAGTATGAGTAATAAAGTAGTCCCAAAACAACACAAACTAAATATTTGGCTGCATAAACTGGCCATGAGCTGCTCTGATTACAAAAAATTGGCATTGCTTCTGAAAAGCTGTTATCGTTTCCGCAGTGTTTTTCTTTCATTTCACGTCTTCTTCAGTAAAATAGATTTTTTTTTCTTTAATTTTAATCCTTTTGATGAGACTATTGATTATGTTGGATCGGGGTCAGACAGGACAGCACAACCAAGGCAGGGGACGCCGGGGCCAGACAGCAAATGAAACCAAACATGCAGCCTGCAGCTACAAAAAGATGACACGAGAGCCTAAGTGGGCATAAAACTAAAAATGGAATCAGTTTTCCAGACTTATAATCTTCTATAAAAGCTAAATAACTGAAGAAACACGAATCACTTGTTGCTGCTGCACTGATTCAAGAGTCATTCCCTCATTTATAGCTCAATGATTTATTAGTGAGTCGGGGGGGGGGGGGGGGGGGGGGGGGTGGAGTGCAAATTTCTTCTGACAAAATGAGACAGCAGTGATCAAAACACAGACCCCCCCCCGAGGCCTTTAAAGCACGTCATGTCAGATGGAAGCGGCAGGTCGATGTGAGGAGAGGGAGTCGTCGTGTCGGAGGAACAAGGACAGGATGTCAGGGAAGGGAAGCCCGTTGTTATCCTCTAATGAAAGAATGGAGTTTCTAATCTGTCACTTTTTGTTTGTTTACAACTAAATATTAATACTCGAGTAATTTAAAATGTAAAAAGAGAGTCTGTCCCACTTTCCTCCTGTCGTCACACACGTTCACGTTGAACTGAAACAATCCTCGGATCTCTTTTCCTTTGCTGTGGGAGAGGAAGCGGGTGATCGGGCTTCAACGAGTAACAGATTGGCACCAGAAAGCAGGTCAGCCTTTGATTCCAGGAGGCTTACCAGGACAAAAAGCTGAACCTCATTTTGGTTCTCAAATTAGCAGCTGAGCTGTTTAAACACAGCAATGCCTTCAGTCTAACAGCTGTTTGTTCCTCCTAATTCATTTTCAGTTGATGCTTGTACGAAATACACATGGAGTTTGTTTTTAGTGTGTTTTGATTTGAGAACTCGGAGGTTTCAGCTGCTCTTTCTGAAACGTTTGTTCTGCTGCAGAAAACTCAGGCCCGTTTAACCCACGGGCCCCTGGTGGGATCCAGGAATCAGGGCCCACACCTTTGGAGACTTTCAAAATAAGAGCATAAACACAGAAAGAGAAAAGGATGTTTTTTTAAATTGATGCGTAAATAACTTTGGTGTTTTTAATCTGTCAGAATGAGTTCCCATAAGGCGTCGTGTCCGTTTCAACACACACACACGCACACACACACACACACACACACACATATCTTCGTTTTTAAAATAGATACTTTTGACAGTTTTAAGGGTTGATATAAATACTTCCTGGGGAGGAGAACTCAACCAGTAATCCAGTTAAATCAGAGCAGCAGTTTTAACAGTATGAAAAACTGTTTCAGTTTCAATTTTTTTTGTCTTTATGATTTAAAAGATTATTTAAAAAAAAAGCCTTTTTACATATTGTGCTTAACAGATGAACTCAGATATATGGATTTATTTGGAAACCAGAAAATGGGAATATTGCATATTTCACAATGAGTTTGTTCAATTTCCATGACAAAATTAAAGTCATGTTGATTAGATTTTGAAATATGCAACGTTTTCTGCTCAAACTCAAAGAGAAGTTTTATTATAAACGTCAGATGTTTTAAGGTCTGTTTGAGACTTTTATTGTGAAGGAAAGAAGGAAGTTACTGTGGAAGTAGACTAAAGACTGAACCTTGTAAGACTTGCTCAACAACAACAACAACAACAACAACAAAACAACTTGTAACTGACGGTAATTTAAGGTGTTTAATGTTATCAGATGATGTAATTTTTCACTGCAGGCTTTTTCTTACAGGACATTTTAATCTCAAATGCATTTGCAGAGAATGATTGAAAGCTGTAAAATGATCTAAGAAATAAAACTAATCAACAATATTAATTGGCTTTTTACGGAATTAAATAATTGGTTTCTTTGCTTTATATTTCTTTGCAGCTTTCCACTGTTTTTTCATTATTTTTCTATGTTTTGCATGATGAAGCGCCATCTTTACCTCATTTGTCTGAATAGGAATCTGTGCAGATCATAAACCCCCAAACACTCCAGAATTGATTTGGTGTCTTCCATCTTTTGTCACATCATCAATAAACACAGTTAATCCAAAGTCATCAGAGCTCTTTAAGCCTCTGCACTTCTTCCTTTACTTTTTTCATTCTGTTTATTTATTCTCTTCACTTGGTTTAATAACCTGAAGAAGCTGTTTGTAGATCAAGCAAATTTTACTGGTCATGAAGGGTTCAGACTCTGAGCTGCACCTCTGGCTTTAGCTATCCTCACAGCGTTGGTTCTGGTGTTTCTGAGCAGCATGCACCAAAATTCCTGGTTCACCCACCAGCAGCAGCTTTGCTGTTTGATTTCTGCTGAATTAAATATGTTTCATAACTGTAACTTACAAAAAAAAAAGGTGCAGTGTGTAAGAATGAAATAAGATGGCATCTTGTGGTGAAATATGGTTACTGCAATCACACTCTGACTCCAGTTCTGTGAGTACCATGGCTGTTTCCAGTTACGGATCAGCACCACAAGATTCTAGATAACAAGCAAAGACGAGCCATATGCAGTAAATTGATAAGTAGATAAATACATTGTCATATTTGGTGCTAGCACTTTTGGATGTTTTACAGTAGAAGAAAAATAATAAAATATAATTTCTATAGCGCCTCTCAAGATAAAAATCACGAGGCGCTTCACAAAAACAAAAAATGTAAAAATGTGAAAAAGCAATTAGAAAATGTTTAAAAATATATTTAAAATGAGCAAAAATAGACAATTGTGATTAAAAAATGTTAAGAAATAGAGAGAGTGAATAGGAAAGAGGGAAATCAGTGGATCCTGAGGAAGGTGGAATAGGTGGGGAGAGCAGAATAAAGAGAGAGTGGTGAAGAAGGTCATACAAAAGCCAGCTTGAACATGTCACACCCTGTCCTGTCTCCCCTTTTGGTTTAGTCCTGTGTCTCTGTTAATTGCTTCCACCTGTCTCTCATTTTCCAATCACCTTAACTCCCAGCCCTCTTGTATTTAAACCCCTTTAGTTCTGTGTCTCATGTTGAATCATTGTTTCTGTGTCAGCATGTTCATTATTAAATCCTTTAAACCATTCATTTCTGATTGTATACCTTCTTCACCCCTGTGTGGATCCTCACCTCCGCTTCGCACTCCAGCACATCTGACAGAATGATCCAACCCAGTAAAGGATCCAGCGGGGAGGTTCTCCCTTGGGAGTGCTTGCTCCAGTTTTTAACTTCGGACCACCGGCCTGCTCCTCTTCCTCCGGCATCGCCTCGCCGCGGACGCCGCCGCCGAGCCCGGGCTTCGGCGATCCTTTCCACCCTCCCGGAGCCGCAAGGAGAGTTGGACGGGGAGGCGCAGATGGACCGCTCCTGCTATATGGGCACCAGACTGGCTGTGTGCTCCCCCGGAGTTGGCCCACGGCGTTTGGAAGGATGCCGGGTTCCACCGTCACACCTTGTCCCCGGACGGAGCCGCAAGCTCGCCGCTGCCCCGGCTCGGCGCGCCAGCTTGGACCCGCCCCCACTCGGATCAGCTGTTCCGTCTTCAGTCCAATCTACGCCTCTGTCATCTGCAGGCGGAGAAACCACGCCCACAGCCCAGCTGACAGAGCTCGCTGGCCTCCAGGCGGAGCTTGACCGGATCCGTCAGCTCGTCAGCCACCAGGAGTTCCAGCTGGACATCCTATCCTCCCAGAATCAGCAGGAGAAAGTTTTGGCCTAGTCAGCAGCTCCCTCGTCTCTGGGCCTAAGGAGCGAGCCTGCAGTCCACCCAGCAGAGCTCGCTGGTCTCCGAGCTGAGCTGGCCCAACTCCATCAGAGCCTCAGTCTCCAGGAGCTCCAACTGGACACTCTATCCTCCCTCCTCTCCCAGTTTCCAGCACCACCAGTTCAATCGCATCCTTTTCCAGCGGTGGTCCCGGTGGATGCACCATATCCTGTTCCCGTGGTGGTCCTGGAGGTCGCACCGCATCTTGTTCCAGCGGTGGTCCCGGTGGATGCACCACATCCAGTTCCCATGGTGGTCCCAGAGGTCGCACCGCTTCTAATTCCAGCGGTGGTCCCGGAGGTCGCACCGCATCCGGTCCAGCCTGTCCAAGCGGTCCCGTCTGCAGCAACTCCACTCCAGAAGCCGGCGGTCCAGAGGCCGGTGGTCCAGGAGCCGACGATCCAGAAGTCGACGCTCCCGGACCAGAAGTCGACGCCCCCGGACCAGAAGTCGACGGTCTAGCAGTCGACGTTCCCGGACGAGAAGTCGACGCCCCCGGACCAGAAGTCGACGCTCCTGGACCAGAAGTCGACGCCCCCGGACCAGAAGTCGACGGTCCAGAAGTCGACAGACCAGAAGTCGACGCCTTCGGACCAGGAATCAATGCCCCCGGACCAGAAGTCGATGGTGGTCGACGCTTCTTCCAGTCCTGAGGTCGACGCCTCCTCCAGTCCTGTGGTTGACACCTCCTCGTGTTCTGAAGTCGACACCTCCTCATGTTCTGAAGTCGACGCCTCCTCCAGTCCTGTGGTCGACGCCTCCTCGTGTTCCGAAGTCGATGCCTCCTCCAGTCCTGTGGTCGACGCCTCCTCGTGTTCCGAAGTCGACGACTTGTCGTGTTCCAAAGTCGACACCTCCTCGTGTTCTGAAGTCGACGCCTCCTCTAGTTCTGAAGTCAACCCCTCCTTGTGTTCTGAAGTCGATGCCTCATCCACTCCAGAGGTCGACGCCTCATCCACTCCAGAGGCCGACGCCTCATCCACTCCAGAGGTCGATGCCTCATCCACTCTAGAGGTCGACGCTCTCTCCAGTCCAGAGGTCGACGCTCTGTCCAGTCCAGAGGTCGACACTCTGTCCAGTCCAGAGGTCGACGCTCTGTCCAGTCCAGAGGTCGACGCTCTTTCCAGTCCAGAGGTCGACGCTCTTTCCAGTCCAGAGGTCGACGCTCTTTCCAGTCCAGAGGTCGACGCTCTTTCCAGTCCAGAGGTCGATGCTCCTTCGTGTCCAGAGGTCGACACTCCTTCGTGTCCAGAGGTTGACACTCCCTCGTGTCCAGAGGTCGACGCTCCCTCGTGTCCAGAGGTCGACGCTCCCTCGTGTCCAGAGGTTGATGCTCCCTCGTGTCCAGAGGTCGATGTCCCCTCCAGTCCAACGTCTCCGCCGTCTCCAGTCCAGTGGTTGACGCCGTCTCCTGTCCAGTGGTCGACGCCGTCTCCTGTCCAGTGGTCAACGCCGTCTCCTGTCCCGTGGTCGACGCAGTCTCCTGTCCCGTGGTCGATGCAGCCTCCTGTTCCATGGTCGACGCCTTCTCCAGTCCCGTGGTCGACGCCGTCTCCAGTCCCGTGGTCGATGCCGTCTCCAGTCCCGTGGTCGATGCCGTCTCCAGTCCAGTGGTCGACGACGACGCCCCCGGCCCAGAGGCCGCCGCTTCCAGTCCAGAGGCCGCCGACGACGCTTCCAGTCCAGAGGCCGACGCCTCCGCTTCCAGTCCAGAGGCCGACGACGCCGCTTCCAGTCCAGAGGCTGACGCCGCCGCCTCCAGTCCAGAGGCCGACGACGCTGCCTCCAGTCCAGAAGTCAAGGACGTCTCCTCCGGCATCTCTGCCTCCGGTCACCACCAGTCCTGCCCTCATCAGGCGCGGGCCCCCAAGAGTCCATCCTCGTCTCCTCCTCTGTCCCAGACGCAGGCCCCCAAGAGCCCGTCGTCACCGCCTCCTCTGCCACAGACGCAGGCCCCCAAGAGCCCATCGTCACCGCCTCCTCTGCCACAGACGCAGGCCCCCAAGAGCCCGCCGTCGCCTCCTCTGCCCCAGGCACAGGCCCCCGGACTCTACTGGTCCCTGCCTCCTCTTCATCGGGCCCTCGGTCCCTCTCGGCCCTCCCTCCGGGTCCCCCTCCTCCCGCCCTGCTCTGTGTTCCTGTGGGTGTCTGGAATCCGCCCTTTGGGGAGGTGGGGTACTCTCACACCCTGTTCTGTCTCCCCTTTTGGTTTAGTCCTGTGTTTCTGTTAATTGCTCCCACCTGCCTCTCGTTTTCCAATCACCCAAACTCCCAGCCCTCTCGTATTTAAACCCCTTCAGTTCTGTGTCTCATGTTGGATCATTGTTTCTGTGTCAGCTTCGCACTCCAGCACGTCTGACAGAACAAGTGAGTCTTCAGCTGCTTTTTGAAGGAGACCGTTGAGTCCACTGATCTCAGGCTCAGGGGGAGAGAGGTCCAGAGTCTGGGGGCCACAGCAGCAAATGATCAGCCTTTAGCCTGGTGCTGCACAACCAGTAGGCTTTGATCACTGGATGTCAGGGACCTGCTGGGGGTGTAGGGACTAAGAAGATCACCAATGTAAGATGGTGCTTGTCCATGTAAGGCCCTATAGACCAGAAGCAGGATCTTGAAATGAACCCTGAAGTTGACAAAGTAGGGAGTGCTTACTACACTTATTACGCTACTATGCCTCTGGCTTAGGGCCATGATATACTTGCTGTTTAACCTTGCATTGGCGCAGGCAGCAGGCTTCGTCTTTGTTCGCATACTTGCTGCTACATGGCACGGCACCATGTGTAGTACTGGAGGGTTCCACTAGGGGGCGCACTAGACCACTCAGACCAGATGGAGCGAGCCGGGTTTGTGGGTACAACTAAAATAAACATGGCATCAATAAAAAAGCTCACTAACTGGTTCATTGTGAGATCACGACTGAAAAAAAGAAGACAGTAGTGGTATTGTAGATGGTGCAAAAGACCTCTAAACCAGAGACGGAGTCACCTTTTGTGTCTCACTCGTTTTGTCACCTCCACCTACTGGTTACCAGGGGTGGACTGGGACCAAAATTCGGCCCTGGCATTTTTACGAATCGTCGGCCCTCAGTCGCCCCCCCCCCCAACTGGGAGAGAGGTGGGGCTGAGGGGTGTTGCCGCCCGCGGACTCGTCTCTAGATCGAATGTGAGATCTAATGTGGACTGTGACTGTTAAATTACAAGCAGGGCCAGACCGCTGCGACCGGGAGCCCTGGCCTTCCAAATCAACTCATTCTCCATGGGCAGAGATCAGCAGGACATTAGCTACATGCTAACACGGTAAAACAACTCCTACGTTAAAAAGTCCCATTAGTTGTCACACACACAGGTGTGTGTGTGTGCAAAATTTGTTCTCCGCATGTGACCCATCCCCTGGGGGGAGCGGTGAGCTTCAGACACAGCCGCGCTCAGGAACTATTTGGTGGTTTAACCCCCCAATCCAATCCTTAATGCTGAGTGTCAAGCAGGAAGGCATTGGGTCCCATTTTTTCAAAGTCTTTGGTATAACCCGACCAGGAATCGAACCCTTGATCTCCCAGTCTCAGGGCGGTCACTCTACCACTAGGCCACTGAGAAAGATTGCTCTACCGCATTTTTCTTGCTAAAAACGCCTGAAAAAACTCAGTTAGCTTCAGGTTACCATGTAGCTAATGTTCTGCAGATCACCAACTGTGGAGTACTGTCGGCCCAAGCTAGGCAAGCAGCCCACTTGGCTAAGCGGCCCACCGGGACAGTG
Source organism: Nothobranchius furzeri (assembly GCF_043380555.1). Taxonomy (NCBI): domain Eukaryota; kingdom Metazoa; phylum Chordata; class Actinopteri; order Cyprinodontiformes; family Nothobranchiidae; genus Nothobranchius; species Nothobranchius furzeri. The sequence goes on along the minus strand of NC_091742.1, from coordinate 3,993,363 downwards.
CCAGAATGCCAGATAAGCCAGTCCACCCCTGCTGGTTACTTATATATTGCAGCATTTGGACCCACAAAAGATGCTTCAAATCAACGCAAGTAACGTGTGACAGGTATTTTAAACATGCTTTCGCATCATTAAACAGCAAGTATATCACGGCCCATAGAAATATTTAACAATACAAGCGTCAGTGAGCTTACATAGTGATTTTGCACATCCAACCCTATTACGACCCACTCTCTATTCGTTGTGGGGCGTCTGTGTGCGCAGACACAGACTGATTACACCTCTCTTGCGTTCCCCCCTCTTCTCTCAGATCGCTATCCGCTTTAACATGGCTACACATCACTTCTCATTGCAGTGCTGCAGGCAGGTTGTCATCGTCTATCCAAGCCAGTATACATTTCGCATACATGTTCAATAAACCCAGGACGTGTTGGCGATGCGCGGGGCCAAGACTCACTGCAAGAACATCCCAATGCACTTCCATGCAGACAGAGTTAAACAGAATCTGCCCAATCCTTCCTGTCGGCAGCTGCAAAAGGAGTATGTGCCTATGCCAAACTGCGGTTGGCCGCTTTAACTGGTTTAATGTAGAGGCAAACGGAGTCCAGGACAAGGTCTGGCGGCTATCAGTCCAGCCCTCAGCCGGGGCCCGAAACGTCTTTCGTGCGTGGAAGGCAAACAATCACTACCAGAGCTGAGGCAAATGGAGTCCAGGACAAGGTCCGGTGGCTATCAGTCCAGCCCTCAGCCGGGGCCCGAAACGTCTTTCGTGCGTGGATGGCAAACAATCACTACCAGCATAAAACCACACTGTCAACCAGTTATTAGGAAAAAGGTGCAATTTAATTTAGGTACTCATTCTCTCCCTCTTGAGTGGCAGACTCGCCCTGAGTCCGAGCGCGAGAGCTTGTTAATGGAAGTTCGTCTGAGGAGCTAAACAGCCAGCGGATGGGGCAATTCTCAGCCCCCCGGACTTTGATGAGGAAGTGGCGCCATGCGGCTCTCCATAGGCGAACTTCGATTAAAGGGCCCTGCTCTGCTCTCCCAGTCCCTGGTTCGATCCCGGGTTTCAGCACCAAAAATGTTGGGTAATTTCTATATTACTCCCATATTACCTCAAAGAAATTCTTAGCACACCCAGAAGGATTAGATTCGTAATTTGGTAAATTGTAAACAACCTTTAAACAGACAACAAACACATACTTTGCAAAGCGTGATACTTTGCAAAGGGTGAGAGAATCAACCACACCAGTCAAAAGCTAGTTTCCTCTCACCCCGAGTTGAAAACTCCGGAGAGTATTTATTGGAAAAAACATACACACACCCATACATTCCTCAAAAACTCCCTTGGCCTTAGGAATCCACAGAAGACAAAAGGGATTCTTCAGATAATAACTCAACGAGCCTCTTGGCCAGGGCAGGAAGGAAAGTCGTTCCTGCCTAAGCTCCAAGCCAGGGCAGGACCCCCCGGTTTGGCTGGTTTGGCCTCTATATAGTAGAACACAAGTACCTGAAGCAAACATTCAAATGTAAATAAGGGCGAGGTAAGGCACCTCAAGCAGAAAGGAGGTAACTCTGTTTGACAATCAATTTTTACCTAACAGAAAAAGTAGCTTGAGTTATTTTCATAGCTGACTGTTCGCTTTAAGTTAGTTCAACGTTATCCTCTAGCCTTCTTTACCTGATAGGGTAAAACAAAAAGATGCCGTGGCTTCTTAGGCGTGCAAAAATAACTTTTGGGTCACTCTTGTTCCTGGCATCCGTCCTTTTTTGCTGGCTGTAGTCAAATTACAAATGCAGCGTTAGCTCACAGGATACACGGCAACCTCACACTCTGATGATAAACAGTAGGGCCTCCTTCTTTTATTTTGAAAGGAGAAAAACTGACAACCCCTGCCGCTGACTGAGAATGAAATCTGTTTCATTATAACCTTCTTTCCAACATGGCTGAGAAATTAGGCTGTTTTGGGATTATTTCACTGTAGAAGTCTACTTGATTCTTACACATTGCACCTTTAAAGAACAAAAAAAAAACTAAATCAAAATATCTAATTTGCTGTTAACAGTTTTCAACAGAACAGTTTTAGGAAATCATTTTCAGTCGCTAAACCAGATTTTAACTTTATAATAAAAATTTCATCTAATAACAATGACATTAATCAGAGGCTAAATGAGCGTGAAGGTTGTACATCAGCTCAATAAATAGAAGGTCAGTGTGTGTGTGTGTGTGTGTGTGTGTGTGTGTGTGTGTGTGTGTGTGTGTGTGTGTGTGTGTGTGTGTGTGTGTGTGCTCTGACATCAAGACACATTCTCCTGACATGAAACTAATGAACATGTAAAGAGCAAGACCAACAATCTCTATTGACTAAAGGCTAATTAGTTATTATAGTAAGAGGAAAAAACACAGATGGAGGGTCAAGAAGAGACAAAATGTTCTTTAATGGTATAAAATAAATTGACAGAAAGCCACTGGAGGGGAAGCAAATTGCACCATCGGTTCTGTGTCGAGCAGTTGTTGTTTCTGCTTTAAGACCTTTGAGTTTTTGCTAAGCTTTACACAAATCACCTCAGGCTCCAAACCACCTCGCCAAGTTAGTAAATCCGTCTGCTTCTCCACCTCTAAACCACACAGCTCCTATGTAGGAAATGTGTTAAATGCTCCTATATGATTTCTTCCCTCTCAGGTAAAAGTATTTGCAAATATGTCCAAATAAAAAAAAAACTTGCCTGTTTTAATAGGTATTTTTGCTTGGTATCAGTCAAAAGTTTGAGATTACTTGGAAACTGAGTAGTTTTCCACAAGAAAGAAAAAAAAGTATTTTCTTGCAACTTTGCAAACAATTTAATGGTGCATAAAGTAAGAAGTGATATATTGGGTGCCAAGGAACCTTGCCTTCATGTCTTGGTACCGCTCCGGTTGCCTAGGAGATACGTCATCATGAATCGCCAAGGCGTGTTTCAATGTTCACGTTCTACCGAGACGTCTGTTTGTTAGCCATTTAGCTAGCTGAGCAAGGATACATGGGAGGTGTCTTGTAGCCTAGCCTTGGTTAAAAAATTCCCAGAATACAATGCAGCATTTTCAAGGTGTGTGTGTGTGTGTGGGGGGGGGGGGGGTTGGGGGGGGATTGTCGGGGGTAGGGTTAACCACATTCACATGACCTGGTCTTCAACTGACACAATCTCAGAAGTTTTAGTGGTTTTCTTGCTCCAGTTGTGGAATGACCTGCTCAGTGTATCCTGAGCTTCTGCAGAAGCCTGTTAATGATGCATTTGGTGCGTTTCCACTGTTGGAACGTCAGGGTCATTTTACCAGAACTTCCCAGCATGCGTGTGTCCACTTCCCCGGGCTGACCGGCCATTTTCGGGCCATTTTCTGGAACTTTCGGAGTATCGGAACAGGGCTAGGAACTCGAAATGGCTCAGTGGAGCATCTGAGCGGGGGTTTTGGTTAGCTGGCGCTGATTGGTTGTAACTCAGTATAGATGACATCAGCAGACGCCGTCCAAAACATCTGGCATTAGAAGAGTTGCTTGTGAAGCAGAATGGAAGGCGAAGCGGAGTTCCCCACAACAACATAATACATGAGGCTTTGTTGTCTCACAGAGCGCTGATGAAATCAGTCAGACCTGCTAACAATCAGAGCACGTTGTCATGGTGACAGCTGAGACACCGAGGTGGGCAGGATGTTTCTTCTTAGTTAACCTGTGGTGATCAGCTGTTATGTATTCTGTCCAATAATCTGATGTTTTTCCTGGATGTGTGAGGGGAGAAAAATAATTAACATTCCAGCAAAACAAGAGTCCGAACCACACACACACACACACACACACACACACACACACACACACACACACACACACACACACACACACACACACACACACACACACACACACAATTGATATTCATATCATACTCTGGGTGGATTCACTTCCTCTACAGTTTTCCCTTCACAAAAGTGACACTTTGTCAGGTTTTGCCTTGGACCCCTCTGCCTAAGCGAAGCACCTCCTCAGGTGCAGATTTTTCCAGACGCCAGGTTTTCCTCTAGCATGGGAATAGCCTCGGAGAGCGAAGTGTGTGCAGCTGGGATGCTGGGAACACCACTATGTAATTTAGGTGTTTCTTTTTTCTTTGTCGACAGCTGTTTCATGATAATGTGACAGGCTCAGACGCCTGCTGCCCTCTTCACTGGGATTGGATGAATTATTGCCACCCGCTCCTGAGCTCACTCCAGGCGTGTTTCATTGTCTCCCAGCAGGAGAGGAGCTGTGAGCTAATTAGTCACCGTTGAGCGTGGCGTTTGGATGGTTGCTGGTGTGTGTGTTTTAATTTAACCTTCCAGGGTCTGAAATGGGGTTGTTGTTTGTTTGTGTGTGAGGAGGAGGCTTCGTACTGCGCATCTATTCTTCATAATAATATTACGCCGCGCTCCTATAATCGCTCAGAAGATGAGCCTCTGCTGAATTAACTCAATGTTCTCTGCCTACACAGGAAAACCGCTCCTGAATAAAAATTTCTTGGCCGACATTTTGTTGATAGTATAATGAATGCGTTAGCGTACCAGCAGGTGTTGCTATCCAGAACATTTAGATTTAATTGGGGGACTTTTTAACTGCAGGTTTGCCTTTCGGGCCATCCAATTACGGTTCCCCTCCTGCACCCAACTTCCAAGGTGGACATACAATCACCCAGACACTCGCACACGCACACACACACGCACACACACACACACACACGCACACACACACACACACACACACACACACACACACACACACACACACACACACACACACACACACACACACACACACACACACACACACACACACACACACACGTGAACAACAGAGTAAACAATAGGCTGAGTTCAGATGGGTCAGGTAATGAACGACACATCATCAGCGGAGCCATCTGCCCTGACAGTAACAGATCCACGGCAGCAGCCAAGACACCGGCCCATGACGCCCAGGAAGGGAGGGCGGAAACCCCCCACCACTGTCCCGGCACTACCCGAGGAGTGCCCCGGCCGTCGCCACCGATCACCAAGTGACCTAACCAGTGCTTGGGATGTTCTGGGTGCTTTATGTCTGGAATTTCTTTTGAAGGAAGCAGGATGTGTTGCTTTTTGAGATCTTTTAGCCTATTTCAGACGGGTTCTGTTGAAGGGATCCAAATAATGTGGACATTCACAGTTAATTTTAGTCTTTTCTCAGGTTGTCGTTGACTGATAGGATAATTAGTTTAAGTGAAAACAAAGCAAAAACAGAAGAAATCAGTACTTTTACTGCTCATTTGGACAGGATGACAGTGATTTTATGTACCTCCTAAATTAGGTTTGTTTTTGATGTGAGGTTTGATGCCCTCCACATCGCCAGGGCCAAATCCATTTCTCATCTTCATATCTACACACACTCACAAAGACTCAGGGCAGGGAGATATTGAATGCCCTTTTCTTTGCTCTCCTAAGATTACCTGTCAGCCTCGTCATGGTTGGCTGACGTGGACATTGTTTCGATTTTGTCTTTGAATGTGGTGTTTGGGTTAGGTGTGTGTGTGTGTGTGTGTGTGTGTGTGTGTTCATTCATTCACTGCTGCAATCACGGCTGGGTGACATTCCTTATCTACATCATCAGGTGATTACCTCGGAGCTCTCCTGGTTACAGACCTTGAGTGGACCCACCACAGCGTGTGCTAGCTGCTAGCGTCCTTCGAGCTGTGAAAAGTGTGGTATTCCACTTCTGTTCGGCCTTGAAACATCATTATTTTATGTTTGAGTACAATAAACAAGCAGATCCCATGCGTTTGGTTTTCTTCAGGCCCATTGCTTAAACCAAAGCTTATAGTTCGAACGGGGCCTGATGGGGGCAATCGCAATGACCTTGTTGGATTTATTGAAACATGGAAGAAAGAAAAGAGCACGTGTAGCAGGATTTTTATTCCAGGGGAAAAAACTTTTCTTTCTGTCTCTAATGGAGGTTAGCTCCACACAAATGTCATAAAGAAAGAAGATTGAAATTTTTAGCTTGCAGTGTTTCCAGCTCCTTTTTTGGATAGACACCTAATAACAAATCATCTATTTTTGATTGCCCAGATGCGCGTGTGCACAGCGGCGTCGGTGGCTCTGCAGATGGAAGAAAACACCCAACAGCACTGAACTGCCTAAACTCTTCAATTTACCTTCATGAAACAAGGCCAACATACGTCATTGCTGCTTATTGTCTGCGTTGTATCGCCTCTATTGGATTCTCTGCTCTCTTTCCTTTATTGAGTAAATTTATCTGCAGAGTGGTGGTCTCTGGCTCTCCATGCACCTGGTGACTTTTTCATGAAGAAATCAATGAAAATGATTAATTTCTTTGCTGGCATCATTACACTTATATTTTTATTTACTGATTTTGTATCAGAGTCTTTATTGGCATGCAGCACGAGTGATGTCAGCAGTGTTGGTCTGTTTGTCTATGAAAAGCAAAATCCCACTAGAATATATCGTTCTACTTGGTTACGCTGATGTTGTGTCTGTCGTCTGGATGGAGCGTCAAATTTCTGTGAAGTTACAAAATTAGGATAGTTGCACAAAATAAAGAAAAAAATACTTCTCAAAATGTTTAAAGGAGTGATTCACTTGCTTCATCAATACATTTGGAGTGTTTTGGTAGGAATGAATGATTTGTAAGTCATTCTCAGGGGGAAAATAGAACGTTGCACCATTTTCAGGAACTAGCAGTGACCCACATCACAGTTGAGACTGTATAACAGCAACATGGCTACCACAGACTTGCGACATTGATGTTTTATAGCAGAAGTCTGGAGGAGTTCTGCTGTGTGGTGGAGTTGCAAATGCTAACAGTTAGCTTCTACTAGCTGAGACGTTGTCTGCTGTTTCCTGGATGCTAAACCAACAACAGCCTTCCTCGTTGTGAGCCAAGATGGGTGAGTCAAAGATGACAGTGTGACATAGATCTGTCAGGATTTTCAAATCCTAGAGTTTCACCATCTATTATCCATCAGAAGCTAATGCTGGAGATAGGTGTAGGAGACTATTGTTATGTTCAGCCTGCATGAAAAACTCTGAGTGAACAATTAGAATCAGAAATTAGATTTAAGATGGGTTTTCAGTGTTCCACACTTTTAAACTTTGAACTATAATTTTTTTTGTCTCTGTGTATGACAAATAGTTCATGACTGAAGGAATGGATTTTACAGTCGGGTCTACACTCGCTTCTCAATAAAAAGGCTGTGGTCTCTGGTATAAAGGAATCCCTTTAAACTAACATTCTTGACTCACAACGGGGAAGCCTGTTGTTGATTTAGCGTCCAGGAGAGAACGTCTCAACTAGTGGAAGCTAACTGTTAGCATTAGCAACTCCAAAACGTGGCAGAACTCCTCCAGGCTCATGTTATTTGTGGAGATGAATCATCTTTGCAGTGAACTGCAGCAGTGGAAGAGTAGCATTGCTTTTAGCCAATCAGAGGCGAGATGTCCAAATATAATGAATATTAATGAGTAAGACTGTCATTTTCTTCCCTCCTGTCCTCCGGCTAACTTCTGCTTTCTGAAACAGGAGCGCCAGAGCTTTTTATTCATTAGTACAAGAGAACGCAGCAAATGTATTGAAATAATGAGTGAATGAGGCCTATATAAAAAATATGAGTTGTTTGTTATGCAAAAGAGATGGGGAGAAAAATAAAGATATGGTATCACGCTGAATAGTCACGGTTTTGCAGACAAAATAGCTGCAGTGGTTGTTTTCCTGACATTTCCATTTAAATGCTACTGCTGTTAAAAAACAAACAAATAAATAAATAAAGGACACTGATTCAGGTTGGAAGTGATTGTGGACAAAAATCCACCGTGAATTGTTTACGCTCGGAGATATTGCTTCAGGGAGCAGATATTTGGTATTTTCAGTTTTATTTATGAACATCAAGGAAAGAAGAAAAAGAAGGAATGTGGATGTAAAGATGGGCTTTAGAATGGGTTCGATGAAATGTTTTAAATAAGTAAGAGGATAAAGAAGCTTTGAGGTAATTGATTTTTAATTGCGGGCGCACACACACACACACACACACACACACACACACACACACAGCAAACAAATGAAACATAAGCGCATCGGTAATGCTTGGCTCCTCCTCTGAATCATAACGGCGTCATATCCTGAAATCGTAACATCAGACTCATGAAAACAAGGCTGTAAGTGATCAGGAAACATTTCTGGTTTTATAGCTTTCCTAAACGTGCTCTGTTGGTTGGGTTGAGATACCAGCATCTGCTCTGAAGATAAAGTCCAGTTACCACAAATAGAAACATTTTTAGTGAAACTCAGTCGCTGGCAGGAGCTTAGCTCAATCTTCAGACGTCCTTTCTTCTCCATGTCTATAAAAGTCAGTTCCACCCACCGTGTGAATCATCGCATGGATGTTTTCTCTTTCTCGGATCCATATCTCAGGTCAGAGTAAGGATTACATGAAGATACCAAATAATAAAGTGGAGGAGTTTAAAAAGGCTGTGCTGTGATAGCTGAACCCAAAACTCAGAATCGCTGGTACCCTGGAAGAGAAAGGGGGTGGGGGGTGGGTGAGTGGGTGGGGGGGGGGGGGGGTTGCACAAGCCTGTGTGTTTTCTTTTGTTTTTGTATGTTCTTGTATGTTGTAAAAAATCTGAAAATAATAAAAACTTTAAAAAAAGGCTGTGCATGATATCAAGTGGGATGGCTTAATGAAATCAGAAAATCTAGGGCACACTATATTTATGTTTATGTATTTAGCAGACGCTTTTGTCCAAAGCGACTTACAAGTGATAATCGGCATGTTGCCCTTGAGGCTAACAACAACAATAACAACAACTTGACATCAGTCATGAAGAGCAGGGTCTTCAGGAGTTTCTTAAAAATTGAAAAGGAAGCTCCTGTTCTGGTAGTGCTTGGTAGGTCATTCCACATTTGTGGAACGATGCATGAGAAGAGTCTGGATTGTCCTGAGCGTGGTGTAGGCACTGCTAGCCGACGATCCTGTGATGACCGGAGCGGCCGGGCCGAGACGTAAGCCTTAGCAAGAGGATTCAGGTAGATGGGAGCCGTACCGTCTCGGACTTTGTATGCTAGTGTTAGCAATTTGAATTTGATGCGTGCGGCTAGCGGTAGCCAGTGGAGATCAATGAACAGAGGGGTGACGTGTGCTCTTTTTGGCTGATTGAAGACCAGACACACCGCTGCGTTCTGGACCATTTGAATAGGTCTCACAGTACAGCCTGGAAGACCAGTTACAAGGGCATTGCGGTAATCGAGGCGGGAGATGACAGTAGATTGCACCAGGAGCTGGGTGGCATGTTGTGTTAGGTATGGTCTGATCTTTCGTATGTTATACAGCGCAAAGCATCATGAACGAGCAACAGAGGCAACATGATCTTTAAAGGTCAGGTGTTCATCAATCACAACACCCAGATTTCGAACTGCCAGTGTTTTATAGATAAATGAAGTACGCTCACTAAAGATTTCTCAAAAAAATGTAGTAAAAAAACAAATAGGGGGTACCTTCCATGGATAAATGACAGTATTTTTCAATTGATGAAAGATCGAGACCAGAGCCTAAAAATCTCACTGAAGTCCAGACTGACAACTGACAGACTTAAATTAACAGCATTGAGAAACAAGGTGACAAGAGAACTTAGAAAAGCCAAAGCAAATTTCTTTCTTGAAATAATTGAAAATAATAGGGGGAACTCTAGAATTATATGGCAGCAAATAAAGAAATTGACTGGACAGAGTAACGCCAGAAAAATGATTGAACTGAGAATGAATGGCACTAACAGATGACTCAACTGCTGTAGATGAAGCCCTAAATCACTATAATCTACAGGGGGACTACCACTGGAAGTTAGCCTTTTGGCTATAATTGGGTACATTCACATTGTAAAATGTTTATTAATGCACACTGTCCCTCTACATCAAATAAAAGTTATTCAATTCAAAAAGGTGCTGAAATGATCAAACCCTGAGAGGATGAAAGATTTGAAAACCAGGGATGGAACAAGACAAAGGATCGTCAACTTTCTTACCTGAAATTTAAATTCAAAACTGGTTTAATTGTTAGTGTTTCAAAAATGTGCACAAAAAAGACTCACGCACAGATTGTGCACATGTTCTAGCGTATGACGGTGAGGCCGTGTGCTGCTGCATGCACGTGAACACAGAGCTTGCACTGAAACAGTCGAGTGCTGCGACTCAAGGTTTAGGTTTGCTTTATTTTGGTTGAATGCATGAATGAGTCGTCTCTGCTGGACTGAGAAGAACATATTTATTCTAAAGGTCATTTTTTACTGACGTAGAAATTCAATTTTACCAAACTGTGCCCTTTTTCCTCTTCACTTCCACAACAGAAGAAACCCAAAACAAAAGCACATCGGCACACACACACGTAAGCGAAAGGAAAGCTTAAATGTACCAAAAGATAAATGCATTGTGTCGGTTACGGTTAAATCTGGAACACGCCTGTTCTGAAACCAGTCACAAACACGTCTGTGTCTGAGGCAGAAGATAGAAAGAATTATCTTTTCCTTCGGTTGATGAGTATAGAAATAAGGCGCGGTAGGAAGAGGGCTGGAATCAGAGAAACGCTCGACTCTGGCAAGTGCAAAATGAGGAATCTGGGGAAAGCTTTTCATGTGGGGAGAATCTGGATAGGCTGATTATGCAGGAGAGGAGCTTTTGTTGGAATCACTGCTGCGGAGTTGGACAAGACTGAAGGTGCAAAAAGGGCCGTGGTGCAAAAGCATCAAAACACCCGCACAACCTTCCTGTTTGAGTTCTGTCCTGATCTTCTTATCATGCCCCAATGTGGTCAAAGACGTTTCAGCTGCCTAAAGTCAAGGAAACGCTTCCTACTCCTACAGCTTGTCCTGGTAACATCTACACAGGATGAGGCGTGTTCGGAAACTCATCTGCAAGGAGAAACTCTTCTGAGGTCAGTGGGGAGAACGCTGCTGGGTCTGAGGATTCCTGTGCACTCATCTGAAACAGGTTGTTCACATTTTCTCCAGATGAATATGAAGGCCAAAAGTTGCCGCCTTCACTTCGTAATAGGACAAGGTTTTCACACAGTTGCTGTGCTGGGCTTTTTATTTTTAAATGGATACTGTGCAAATTTTTATTAATTTTAAATCAGTTTCCTGAGCCAGTATGTGTTAAAATGACCCTTTATGAAATGTCATTCAGACCTCACTGCCCCCTGTGGCCAGAATACCGCACTTGCAACTTCAGAGTATCCAGACAGGTCCCAGTTATTCACTAGTAAAGTGGAGCTGACATGCACGTTTCCTGCATGTTTTAGATCATGAACACAGCTGATTTGTTAACATAGGGATGAGTTGCTCCTGTAGACACTGATGAAGGCTGGGGAGGCATTTCAGCTGTTAGATTATGGTGTTAAAAATACAAACGTGCAGCGAAGAGAAATGTTTCACTTTTGGACTCTAGGGGTGCTAAAAGCAAGCTAAAACTTCTAAGTGTGCCTTTAAAGTGTCATGCTCTTGACGCTGCTTTGTTTAAATCTGGATTAAACGTGTAGCCACATTTGCTTTTATTCATCCTCACAAGCCGTGAGCACACTCCAAAATCCCCAAGCTTCAATCAAATGTATTATTCAGCGTTCATGTCGTCAGCGACCGATAAACACGGATGTGTGGTTACCAAGGCAACTCAATGAAACAGCAGACACAGCTCTAACATTTCTTTTGATCTTTGCTCTCTTTACACCAGTTATGCATCAAAATGAAGGTACTTCATTTTAGTTTACATTAAAGCTGATGCTGGAATTTAACTGTTGCATCGGCTCAGCATTAAAGTCCTGGTTAAGGACACGTGACTCTTGCACATGAAGACTTGTAACTTTTCTGCACCAGCTACTTGTGAATTCTTGATGAATGGACATAAGGTTGGCTTGTGAGCGCAGAGTCGGATCTGTCATTTGCTACTCATTTGGCTAATCATTAAAGGAGCATAACTGAAGCTGCAGCATGCTGCTGAAATCACAAAAGCACACGATTCACTCGCTCCCTTCATCCTTTCCTCCTCAGTGTTTTGATGATAAACACAAAACACTCCATCGTGCTTCTCGTCTTTCACGCAGTCCATCCTCTGCCAGCTGTAATGAGCTACACGCCTGCTTGAGTGATGTGAAATGGGCCACACTGATGTAACAGGTTCAATTACTGCACAAGATGCTCAAACCGAATGCTAACCAGACGGCTTATTCGCCAGCTGAGTGAGAAATACTTCGCACGAAGAAGAAAAAAATCAATTTGTCATTTGTATCCAAACTGGAGCCTTATCTGCTTTATGCAGCAAATGAACAAATTTACCCCGATGCTTGAATGTGGAGTCAAAGCTTCGCGTGCGGCCATTTTCAGACGGCTCACCTCCACACTGAGCTGTTGACCAGCACAATTATTTAAGCTGGAATAGACTCAAATAGAAGCTCTTCTGAAAAGTGGCGCGGGCTCAAAGCAGATAGGGGAATTTGACACGCACAAGGAGAAAAGCCAAGTAGGGCAGCAGCTGGTGGAAAGAGGTGGATCCAAGCGGAATAAGTAGATCCTGCTCAGGGCCTGAGGGCGAGAGTGCGGCTGCTGCCCTGGAACAGAGGGCCACCACGAGGACACGGTCGAATCATTCACTGTACTTAAATCTCTTTTTGTTCACAGTAAAGCTGCACCAAATCAGACAGTAATTGGATGTTTCCTTTCATACTTTTGTGTCCTTAATCTGACATGAAATCAAAGGCCTTTTCTGACCTTTTCCTACTGTTTTAAACAAAAAAGCAAATTATTACAGTTGTTTGTTCGTCAACAAGTTTATGTCTAAGAAGAAAAGGAAAAACCCTTAGAACATCATCAAGTCAAGCTTGGAATAAGCCCAGTAGGAACCATTATGCCAGCACCTTGTTGCACAGGAACTATAAAGATGAAGGACAGCCCTGTAGTAGCAGCTGGGGTGTAGCAGCACCCCAAAACACTGAGGAGGCAGCGTGTAAGCTGCTAAAGTGTTGCTGTGGGTGGGGGGCTGATGCCTGCAGCCTGCAGGGCGTGGCTCCAAAAGTTTGTTCCTGAGTGTTCGATTAAAATGTTGCTGTTGATCAGATTTGGGTTGAATTTATTGTTTTTTGTAGCTTTGCTTTCTTATAGTTTAAGTGATGGTGATAATTTAGCTTTTAGTTTATGATTTGTTGCATTGATCAACAAAGAAAATGTAAACAAACTTTTATGCAGCTTTACTCGTCTCTAAATGTCAACGAGCAAAAAAAAAAAAAAAGCTTTTGTGGTGAAATATTTCCTCCCTGGAAAAGCATCGATGTTTAGTTGTTTTACTGGCATCAACAGCTCAGCTTTTAACGCTCCAGCGGTGACATGTCAGGTGGAATTGTAACCACTGCTTTTGCTTTACTTACTGATACTGTTTTGAATTTTAAAGTTATTTTTATCTGTAAATAAAACTGAAAACAAAAAATTGAAGACTTATTGAAAATACTTCTGTGCATAAATATTGAATTGATATTCTTCGTGGAACCCTTGTGTTGTTGATACATGCAACGTTGTCGGTGAGGGGCTGCATGGTGGCTCAGTTGGAAGGAATGTTGCTTGGCAGCACGAAGGTTGAAGGTTTGAATCCTTCCTCTATGGAGTTGGCATGTCCCCCCATGCATGCATGTGTGCGGTTTCCTCCCCCAGACCTAAAGCATGCATGTTGGTTTATATGGAGACTCTGAATTGTCCCTAGGAGTGTGTGCGTGGTCGTTGGTGTATGTGACCCTGGCCCAATCCCAATAGTCGCGCGTAGCACACACGTGCCTAATTGGGACAGTGAGCATTGCTCCGCCTTCTTCTTCTCTAAATTCCCAAACAGCAATGGATTGTGGGTAATACCCTTGTCCGTAGTCTGCATCAAGGGTGCAAAAGGGGTGTGGTCACCTTCCGCATGAGAACTGGGACACTACGCACTCCCACCCCTGGCCGGGAATGTACAATTGAAGGGCACAGCAGTGGAAGTGTGAATGCTGGGATTGGGCCTCTGTGATGGACTCAGAGGCGCCGCAATCCAGCAGGCAGGGTAGGCGGTTGCTTGGGGCTTCCAGGCCACAAGGGGGCTCCAGAGGGGTGAGAAACTTTGAAGTCAGAACCCCAATAGCAGTGACACAAATAAAATCTGCTAATGTTGTTGGCCCTCTCCTCTCCCCTCCTCCCTCCCGGCTGCTCTGTTGGACATGTCGGCACAAATGTTTGTAAATTATTTTGGTGGGATAACATGAAATGTTTTTGTAGTGCATGCCTTGAAACAAGAGGTCACCGAGCTCGTAATAGAAAACGACCTACCTCATTCCATATATAACGTGTATTTTTAATTTCTTTTAGCATGGCTTTTGGCTGTTAATGTTTTGTCTTGATCAATGATTTAATATCCTCATGAATTTATAACTTGCCTGCAGCTCTAAAGAACCTTAAAGTGTTTTTCTGCAGGCCAACAAAAATGTCAAATTAATTCTTGAAGGAGGAGAATTTACACAATTTCTCTAGTCGCTCACAAAGCAGAACTTCAAATAGATTAACGACTTTTTTATTTGACATATTTCTTAACTGAAACTGTCTGAATTATTTCCCCCAGCGTTAAATCTGTGACTCATTTGTTCTTCAGCCACCACTCGATGTGCATCAGTCTGACTCGGATCATTTGTCATCTTCACTGCACGGCCACTCGTGACATCCAGATTGTACCTCGACTTCATCAAAGCTGCTCTCAGCCTCTGGCAACAGCTAAAGGAAGAGAATAAAAAGAAAAATTAGGTTATTCTCATCTTGCAAAATAATTCAACCTCTAACGGTGAAGATTCAATGGTAAATGAAGTGAAAGGGGTTGTGGTATGCTGGTATTCTGTTTCAAACTGCTGCTTGCTTTCAAGTGGAGGAGATTAGTGTAATTGTTGCAAAGACTTGAGAATGTAGCTCTGCAGAAACGGGTCAGGAGCTTCATTTAGAGTTCACATTGAGTATTCTCATGAGCAAATGGGGCTTTGACTGATGATTACATGAGTAAAATTGGCCAATCTGAATATTTGATCAAAATAGTCATGATGCAGTGGATCATAATGAAAAGCGTGGACTTAATTTCTGTTATTGAATGTATCAGAATGGCAGTTTTTGCCTTCTTCCCCCATTGATGGGAGCATTTCCTGCTTTAACTGTAATTGTTTGTTTGGATTTAAATTAATACTCATCTTTCATAAAAGTAAACGTGTCTTTTTAGTTCATTTCTCTCTGTTTCGTAGCAAAAATATTTATTTGCTTCTAAAGTGGTCTGCCCAAATTTGGCTTTTGTATAATAGAATCGTTTAATTCACGAAAGAATCAGATACGCTTCTTCTTTAAATTAAAATTATTTCCTAACTGGCCCTGGTTGAGTAATAACCGATCTGGTCAAATCTTAGAAATCCATCTATCTATTATTGTCCACTTATCTGGAGTCGGGTCACGGGGGCAGCAGCCTAAGCAGGGAGGCCCAGACTTCCCTCTCCCCAGCCACCTGGGCCAGCTCCTCCGGGGGAATCCTAAGGTGTTCCCTGGTCAGCCGTGAGACATCGTCCCTCCAGCGTGTCCTGGGTCTACCTTTAGGTCTCCTCCCGGTTGGACGTGCCCGGAAAACCTCACCAGGGAGGCGTCCAGGAGGCATCCTGACCAGATGCTCGAGCCACCTCAACTGGCTCCTCTCGATGTGGAGGAGCAGCAGGTCTACTCCGAGCCCCTCCCGAATGACCGAGCTTCTCACCCTATCTCTAAGGGAGAGCCCAGCCACTCTTCGGAGAAAATTCATTTCGGCCGCTTGTATCCGCAATCTCGTTCTTTCGGTCACTACCCAAAGCTCATGACCATAGGTGAGGGTAGGAACGTAGATCGACCGGTAAATCGAGAGCTTCGCCTTCTGACTCAGCTCTCTCTTCACCACGACAGACCGGTACAATGCCCGCATCACTGCAGATGCAGCACCAATCCGCCTATCGATCTCACGCTCCATTTTTCCCTCACTCATGAACAAGACCCCGAGATACTTAAACTTCTCCACTTGGGGCAGGACCTCATCCCTGACCCGGAGAAGGTATTCTACCCTTTTCTGAATCATGACCATGCTCTCAGATTTAGAGGAGCTGATTCTCATCCCAGCTGCTTCTTAGAAATATTATGGAAAACTCACAACATTGCAGTATGTGTCATGAGTGCCAATCAGCTAATTTAACACCAAATTGTAGCTCAGAAGCTGTAAAGTCAACGAGTTGTGGCCATTTGAATGTTTTCCAAGGTCACCTAGCCTGCAGACTTTTAAAACGAGGACGTGGACGTACGTCTGATTACTTCAGCCTTTCATTATCTGTTCAGTGGTTTGAAATATTTAGTTGACATGACGGGCAACAACATTATCACCCATTGTCCGGTTTCAGCAGCAGAGCCCAACCGGACCGCCTGTTCTCACAGATCTGAGCCACAACTGATCTGTCTATTATTCAGTTTAAAAATGTTGCGTTGAGCAATAACCAAGAAAAAGAAGCTGAAACCAGATCTGATTTATCATTCGTTACAAATCTACCACTAAACGGCAATTTTCCATAAACGCAGCGCTCCCCGTGGCCACACCTGCACTATCCAGCTCTGACAACGATGCTGCAGACTTGGCACAGAAGGAGGTTTTAAATGAAGTCCCTGCGATAGCTCAAACTGTAAAACATTTGAGTGTGGCCTTTATGGATGGTATCCAAAAAAAAGACCCTTACGTGCTGTTTTAAAATATGATCCTAAAGTTGGATCACAGAGGTGGGAGGGTGATGATGAGAGCTGGCACCGGTGCAGAAAGTGGCTGAGAGATGAGATTTATGGCTGCTGCCATGACTGCTAATGGAACTGAAACGCTGACTGACGGGAAAACTAACAATCTCCTAAAATTTAGCTGGGAAGGGATAATCTAGCGGGAATTGATTCAGATTATTATGCAAATTTATTATTTGAGGACTTGAATTTATTTCCTGTTCCGTCCTTTTTACCCAAAAACGACAGCATAATGTTTGTTATTAATCAAAAAACATAACCAGAGCAAATAAAAGACAAAAGAAGCATTGGGACTAAATAATCTACAAACTAAACTCCTGTTTTTTAATAAGAAAACATTCAGGTTCTTATCTGAGAGCTGCTTTGTCCTTGCGTTGATCATCTACTGCAGGCCAGGTCTGAAGCTAAAAGCTCCTTGTGAGAGCTCTAATGATGTTTTACGTGTCAAACAGGGCTATTTGGTATTTTTCACAGAAAAGAAGGAAAAATAAGTCAATTTGACAACAAAGAGCCTGTTTTCAATGGGTTTAAGTTTTATTCCCATTGATTTGACAGTGAATGTTTTAATTTTTTGTTCCTTCTTTTCTGAGCTTTTTATTCCCAAACGACGGATAAATCGAACATTTTTATGAAACTGGTCTGGTGTTGGACTGACATCAGTGGAAAAAGCAGCCAAAGCCTAAAGAAAAACCTTTTTTAAAAAGAACCACAGCTAACAATAAGATATTCTGGATGTTTTGGTTCTTTGAAAGCAAAAAGCGTCACGACTGACTTTAGCTAACGAGACAAAAATTTTGACAGAGAAAAGCAAATGTGTCACGTCTCCATGACGCCACGTTGGTCTTGTAGAACTCACAGCAGTGTTGTAGAGACTTGGTGTGTGACCTGTGTGGTGACTGATTGATGTCCAGCTGGAGCAGTCTGGTCACCATTGTCTTGGTGTTAAATGAAGATCTGTAGACGCCGCAGGGCTTGACTCAGGCTGAGGATGATTTAAGGTGTTTTTCTACAACAAGCTGAGTAATGGCGCAGACGCTGCAAGTGGCCTCATGCTGTGTGGTGGTGGTTTCAGAGTGGAGAGGTTTGTTTTGACGAGCGAGGCTTTCCAGTCCCGGAGCAGCGTCTCTCTTTGTTGTAGGTAATGATGTCTGGTCTCACTCTAACAGGAAACATGACAAAGAGACTTGGCTTGGTGCGGCTCAGATGGATGATTGATGGCTGTGTTTTATTTATGTTGAGACCCATCTGAGGATGAGCTCCTCCAATGAGAAATTTCATCTACAAAGTCTTTCTGCGTCTTGCCCAACACCTTGTTTATTATTCTATAGGTTCTCACTGGTTTCATCTAATAATTATTATTAGTATTAGTGGGGGACCTGAGATGTTTGTTGCCACCACACTGAAAAATTCTGACAATGCTTCGGTAGTCCGTGAGCTTGAGCGACCATAAACCTCAAATTTATGTTCCTTGCAAATAATTTCTTAGAATTAATTTTACAACAGAATATTTACCTTTTTCCTATCCACCTTTATTTGCATAGCACTTTACACACAACACTGTCGACCAGCGTGCTTCACACACAGATAAGAACACACCGACATGATTTAAAACAGTAAAACATGGATCATATGTTAAAACATACAAAAACATTGTAAAAGAAATAAAATGCAACACTGCTTAAAGACAGGAGTGGATAAGAATAATCAGTCGGTGTTAAAAGCCAGTGAATAATAGTAAGTCTTGAGTCCAGAGAAGATGCCTGTCTGATATTACCTGGAAGCTGGTTCCAAAGTCCGGGTGCAGCAGTGGAAAAGGACCTATCTCCTCTCAGCTTCAGTCTTGTTCTTGGAACCACCAACTGCTGCTTGTCAGCTGACCTCAACTGGCGAGCTGGCTCATACGGCACATGCATGTCCGCTAGATAAGAAGGTGCCAGTCCATTCAACGATTTGTACGCAACACCAATATTTTAAAACGAACTCTAAAAGCAACTGAGATCCAATGCAGTGACCAATGTGAAAGTGGCTTGGTGAAGCTTGTTTTGTCTGCAGCTGTGAAAATACCAGCAGGGTTAGCTGGCTTAAGTAACATACCCTAAGACAGGGCTATTCAATTCTGGGCCTCGAGGGCTGGTATCATGTACATTTTAGTCATTTCTCTAGTCCAACACACTTGATTCAGTGGTTGAATCACCTGTGCAGCAGCACATCAGGCTCTGCAGAAGCTTGTTAATCACCTACCACTTGAAGTCAGGTGAATTGAAGCAGCGTTAAAACCAAAATGTGCTGGATACTGGCAGGGGCGCCTCCAGAAAATTTTGATGGGGGGGCCTGATGGGGCCAAAGACATTTTTGGGGTGGCCCACCAAACTGATCCTTGTGGTAACGCTGGGAGAATTTAGCCTGTGGCGATGAACTGCATTGCTCCTTTATTTGTTTTCATTAAAATAACAGTACATATAAATTTTACTAACACAAAAATTTCAAAAATATACATTTCAGTTATTTAAAATGTTATTCATAATTAAATTAAAAAAAATTGGGGGGGTTAATTCACCTGTTGCTGTGTTAAAAACCTATGGAGATAAAAACTTTTTTTAAATGGTGAGCAGCAGAAACATATGTATTTATTTATTCTGATTATTTCTTTACTAATTAATTTTAATATTTTAATTTTGTTTTATAAATATGTCCTGAATAAACAAGATCAATATATGGTTTGACTGAACATTAATATGATTTGTTAACACTGGCTTTTCCTGGGGGTGGGCAGCAATTTTCTAGGGGTGTCCATGGCCGCCCCTAGCCACCCCTTGGGGGCGCCCTTGGATACCAGCCCTTGAGGCCAGTGGCGGCTCCAGAAATGATTTTCTGCAGGTCCCATGAAGGAGCTAGTCTTTTTTATTGAGGGTGCTTTGAAGGAAGTGGTCATGCGTACCTATTGTTCTCTAAAACACCTTCAACACTAGCAGATACACATGCGTGCACAACACCTCAACAACACCTGAAACAATCATTAATATACATCATAAACATATGAACAATCGCTGACTTTTCCATGAAATCATAAACACATACAGCCACACAGAAAACCATCTATAGTGTTGCAAGGTTAGCTAACGTTAGCGTTAGCATTTCCAGCGGCAAAACCCTCGACTGCTGCAGCGGTTGAGGGTTGACTCTCTTCTTCCAGATCCGTAGGTTTTTGTGGGTCTGAGATCACTTCCAAAGATTCATTCCTTTCTGAATGAACTTGTGGAAATGTGGGCAACAAAAACCGATCCATTTTACCACTAGCTCTACCTTTCACTCGTTCGCAGGTAGAAAATTAGGTCAATTTCTGGTTTTGGTTTAAGTTTTTACTATCTATATGATAATTTACTGATTATTTTAGTTTTGTATGTCACATCTACACGTTAAATTAAAATTAAAGTGTAAAAAATCTACTATTTACTTGGGGGTGCTATGGGGGTGCAACAGGGTAGCTATAGCGCCCCCCTGGTGCCGCCACTGCTCGAGGCCCGGAATTAAATAGCCCTGCCCTAAGGGTTAGTAGGTAAAAAAAAAAAAAAAAAGTTGGTATCCAATCACGTTCCCACCAGATGGCATCTTGTCCCCTCCTGGTTGCATGATGTGCCCGCCAGGTAGTGTAGTTTCTTCTGCGCATTAGAAACTTTTTTTTAACTAGAAGAAGAATTTTTTTTACATACTGTAGCACCTCTAAAGATAAAAATCATAATGCGCTTCACAATAAAAAAAAAATGAAATACAAGTTAAGAAGGTAAATTGATTAAAATAATATATTGTAATAAACAATTTGGGAAATGGAAAATTTTTAACTAAGAAAGAAAATGAATAAGAAAAGGTATTATGGGATCCTGGGAAAGACAGAGTCAGTAGAAACAGCAGCACAAAGAGACGGTGTCCCTTTAAGGCTTCAGCACTGAGATGACTAACTTGGAAAATTAGTTTTAGGTAGGATTTACACAGCAGTGATGCCAGAGTATTGTACAAATCTGCATCTGGAATTTTAACTAGGGGGAGTTCTAATATGGAGAGTGAATGTTGCATAATATTAATATTAATGTGGAAGTTGTGCGGTTATGGAGTGGTAATGTAATTTGAAATATTCCTGTTGCAAAGGAAACTTCTCGTTTCTGTTTACTGGAACACCCACAGCGGCTACAACAGAATAAACCAATTCTCACACTACAGACACAATTGTTGCATTTAGTCCAGGAAGCATAAAAAGAGAATTCTGAGGTTTTATTTTCAGGTGGTAAATTGTATATTTTGGCAGTATGGACAACTTACAATGGGGAAAAAAAGGGTAACAGCTGTACACATGTTGGAAACTGATCCAACCAAAATAAAACCGCAGTAACAGGAAAAAACAGAGATTATACTGGAATCAGACAAGTTAAAACTGGTGGAGCCCCGTGTTAGTCCACTAAAAAGCTGTCCTTTATTCCAGTCAGTTTCACACACAGCTGCATCCTCACAGCCAAATCACGGACAATTTAGGACCTTTAGAAGACATCATCAAACGTGTGATTTTATAGTTTCTCCTCATATTTCCAGGAATTAATCATTTCAGAAAATAAAAAATTTCATGCAAAACCATGAAACTAATTTTAGGCTAAATTGCCGCGGCTTCCTCTCGGTGAGATTCATTTGTCTCAAAGTTTCACCTAGCTGTTAGAATCCCGGCGTCGCAGAGCCAAAGAAATGTGTCGTGCTTTTGCACATTTACATTATGTGTGCATGTTATATAAGCTTAACCACATTAAGCATGATGCATTGTGGGTATTTTTGTGAACGGCCAACATTATTAGGTTGGTTACCAGCTGCTCTGCTGCAAAGATTGACTAAGATGCATCACCAGTCTTGTGTTTTCTAACTCACACACCATCATTCTTTAGGCTCACCCACAAAATTCAATGTGTGTGCGCATTTATTCAATGTGCTGCGGAAATTCTGGGAAATAGGTGCTGATGTGTGCGACTAATGGGACCAATGGTTCTTTTCTCAACATTTTCAGCATCCCGCTTCTCGGCTATTGTGTTCATACCTGGAGAACATCCAGATATTAAAACTTAATGCAATCACAAAGAGCGTCAGCCGTCTCACCCAGGGAGGCCTGGAAACAGAAAGAGACTGGTGGGATGGATTATAAAAGGAGGGTAAAATAAAAAAATGAGAGCATTATCAAGGTTGCGCAGCCACTGATCAGGCTTACAGGAACTCTGATGCTTATCAAAGAGACTCATTATAAAGGAGCTCTTTTGTTTCTGGGTCTTATCTGTGTTTGCACACTGTCTGTGTTTCTGTCCCCATCCAGTCATTTTTATCTCCTAAATATAAGTGAGAGGTACTTTCATCTAATAAGTCAGCCATGTCATCTCATTATGCATGTGCTAAAACGACCCTTTGCAGGGTTAATGAAAGGCCACCTCACCCCTGCCACCTTACCCCGCCACGTGGACCTCAAGGGATAAACCATCAGTCCTGCTCAATGGTCAACTTTCCCCGCAAGGTCACACCCATTAGGACAGTGGGAGGGTTAACTGCCTTTCTTTGGGTTAAAAGACTGGTTTGGGCAGGTTGACCACTCATCCTCCATCAGAGTTCATTTTATGGTATAAAACATCTGGAGCTTTCGTGCAGAGCCTGGTCCCACTGATGTAACCAAGAAGTGATGCAGCTGACTAAGATGCTCTCAGTTATGCTCCTGTCAGGATGCGTGTGCTGAATCTAAACCTGACCAAGCAACAGAATTGGTAATGGATGCCAACCACGTGAATTACGGGCCGTTATCAGCGCCCTCTGAAGGAAGTTGACAACAGATTTGAAAGGATCAAAATGATTCTTGCATCACTTCTCTACATCCTCCTTTCTCTTATGTCTTAATCCTCTTGTGAAGTCAGCCGGACATCTGCCCCGCCCCCAAATTGCAGAACTCAACCATCGTTGACACTCCTCTGACAAACTCTTGAAGGATCTCACTTTTCAAGCATTCAAACGGATGAACCCAGACTCGCAGTTGCGTAGAGACACCGTTGAACCTCAGTCCCGACTCTTTAACTATGATTTCCTTATCAGGCTTTGAAAAGCTCAGTGAAGTGTGCCCGATTGTTGCTCCTTTCCTCTTTGATCACATCTCCTTTGCAGCAGACTCTTATCTTAGTGCGTCCTTCATCTTTTGTAACTTTTGGAACACAAGATTTCAAATATCTGATGAATATTGGTTTTTAACTTAAGTATTTCACATTAATCATGTAAAGTCATATTTTATTAGGCTAGTTTTAAGTAAAGATTGTAGAAATCAGACTGCTTCTTTAGTTTGTTTGGTTGCTAGGGTGACAATTTCCATAATAAATAATGAATGGGACAAGTCTCTAATAAAAGACAGTCAAAAAGATACAATACTTGCAGAAAAACTACATGTTTTTCTTTTAGAGGATTGTTGTTTTCTTTCAAGTGTGCAATTTAATTTCCCTCCACAGCATCCAGATTGTCCGTATCAGTCAACAGTTTCAACCAAAAGCATAAAAATGTTGTCAAATAAAATTATTTCCTTTTTAATTGACACACGGGAGCTCAAATGAAATGGTGTCTCATTTAAGAAGTACTTTGACTGGTTGGATGAGAGCTCCTATTCATTTACATAGAGGGGGCGGGATTCAAACATACTGCAGCCAACCACAAGGGGCCTCTAATTCCATATTACCTCCAATATCTACGTTTTGCTCCTTTTAATCACATAATTCAAATGCAATCCTTCTTTATGATTCAGGTCTTAACGTGTGAGACTTTTCCTACTTTCAGAAATTGTCTATTTATTTTTTTTCTTTTAGAAATCTGTAAAAGTGACGGTTCTACCCTGACCTGTGATATTATCTATGCAATATCTAATTTATTTTTTTTGCTAAGCCGTTGAGCAATATGTAATTTGGATTGAGCGCCGCTTAGCATTAGTAGCGTTAGACATCCTCTTAGATGATGTCATTCACAGAGTAGGCGTACCCGTCTGAGGATGACGAAGAATTGGCGACATTTCTCGAGGGCAAGAATCATAACGTGATAATAATATGTGTAAATAATGTGTTTCAGCTCTGGTGGCTGCCGGCTAGAGGTGTGAGTTCACAAACGAGGGGTGTTTATTTTAGCCGTGAATACACAAGAGGTGAGAACGACTTAAGGTGCGATATATTTTTAAGCCTCTGGATGCTGTTGGATAAAAAACTCTGGATTTCAGCTTTCAATCAGAACTGCATCACAAACAGTCCTGTTCCTTATAATCAGGGAACTTCAGCTATGGAAATGCATTCACCAGTTTTCATGGCAAGGCTGATGTTTACGGATATTAGAAGCTTCATTTTTTCATCGATCTGTCAACTATCTCAGCCTGAGTTGGTCCTAAAATGCAAAAATAAAGGTTACAGTATCTGTTCAGGTTCATTGGTGTGTGGTCAGAGTGAAGATTTAAAAAAATTAACACCTTTTCTAAAAGATCATGTTTAACTCATTCTTAGTCGTAAATCCGCGTCATTAGTCCAGCCACTCTGTAAGAAATGAAATTTACTTAACCAAGTTGTGTCAACTGGCTCCACTAGTTGCTTAAATGTAAACAGTTACAAACATTGTTGTTGTATTAAAGGTAAATGCGCATGACTCTTTACATTTAAGCAACAAGGTTTAGTGGAACCAACTTGGTCATTTCTTTTCTTACAGCATTGTTCCATCACTGCCTGCAGGCACCAGGTTCTGTGATGAAGAAGTTTGCAGATTTAGCTTGTTGGACAATGAAAGCAGCCAATAAGATACAAGCTACAGCTGCAGAAAATAACAGAAAAATGTCTTTCTTAGAATTTAGCTTAGACAATTAATGGATTTGTTTGTAATACGGTTGTTGTAACGAACACAGCAAAGAGATCCACACTCGTAAGGGAAGTTTTAAAGATTTACTGCAGAATTAAAGACACAGACTTAAAGAGTGAATGATGACTGTCGGAGCTCAGGAGGCCAAAGGCAGTCGGGGCAGAGTGATCGGTCTTCAGTGAGAAGTGGGAAAGACACTGATCCAGTGGCTGAGCTGGTTGGAGTGAGCAGGCAGACGAGACTTTTAGAGTGGCTGGTGGGGGCGTGAGCAGAATGGGGAATAACTCGGCAGCGAATGTGGCTGAAAACATGGAGAACAGGTGAAAGGCTGATGAGCATGGCGGAAAGTCAGGAAAAGGAGAGGATATGTTACAGATGAATCAATAAACTGATCTGAGAGCTGACTTGTAAATGTGTGCTTTCATTTGGCAAAGGCAGTAAAATAAAGTCCAGGTTGATTCATTACTTGGCGAATAAGATGATGATGTGCAGGTTTGGTGTGAGGTGGGTCCTTTATGGATGAACTGGGTCCGCTCCATATCAGCGCACCGGTGCATGACTCAGCTAGAAATGATGACGAGTGATGAGGAAGAAGTTTATCTCCTAAATGGAGGTGAGAACATTTGTCAAAGGGAGGATGTGTCACCTTAAACCAGGAACGGCCTCACAGAGCCATCTTAGTTTATTGTGTCAGGGCCGGTGGGCCGGTGTCGGTACAGGATCTGCTCGGGGTCCTTCGACTGCCGATGACGTCACATGACTGCAAATCTACTTGGCTTTCACACATACGTTTTGGAAAGACATCAGCAGTTTTGTTAACTCATTCACTGCCAGCCATTTCCTGATCGCTAACGGCCTTCGCTGACAGCGTTTCTCACCGTTTTTACAGTTTTTTTAAGAGTCACAGAACGTTGCGCGCTAGCATGATGTCGATGCCAAAACAACCAAAACAAAGCGGAGACTCACCTCTTACATCAGGAAGAAGCCGCGTGTTTCGAGCGTTATCCGTTCTTTCATAATCCGTTGTTGAATTGTGATTGGCAGACACTTTTCCGGTTCCCGCCTCACTTTTTTTACAGGAACGGCCCAAAACGATCTCCTAATACATGGGTGGTCTGCTTCCTGATCATGAGATGTGTGACGTATGCGGATGAAGATCGGCTTCAGGGCTGAGATGTTTGTTCTCTTAGCGTGGGGGCTCGTTCCGATGCTCAAACAGTAAAAAAATGCAAATGACGACTTTAGTCGTCATTGGCAGTGAACGAGTTAATAATTTGTTGTTTGTTGACACCTAAATGTTTTCTTTATAATTGTAATTTGTTAATAAAACACCATATAATCTTTGTTTTGTAAAGAATGTGAAACTGCATAAAACCAACATCGGACTGACAAACAAACAGTTCTTATATGTGAAGCCATGTCTGTTTGTATTAATGTGGAGTTCATCTGTATATTTCCTTAGTTGTGATCTAAATACATTCTTTGACTCTAAATATTGCTTGGAGTCTTTCAATAAAGTTCTTATATTTTATTTTGCCCCATTTCATCAACATCAAGAGCTTTTGAGGGTCACCGTTTATCATTTGCTTATTTTTACATTTCCTTTAGAAATTCAAGCATATTTTCTCCAAAAAGTGTTGATTTTTGGACTACAGGACTACAACCGCTAAGACTATGACCGCAAATTTGTTCTGACCAATCAAAATCATAACGTCATAACATCACTTCCGTAAGCTTCATGTTCAGCTAATCAACTACTTTGACATCATCGGCAGTCGAACGACCCCGAGCAGATCCTGTACCCGAGCAGATCTTGTACTGACACGGCCCAAGCCTTTGTGGGGTCCTAAGCAGGTTTTTCTTTGAGGGCCCCCTAAACCAACTAGACGATTCATCATTCCTAGACTCCACTATGTGTGTATACACTTTGTTTATAACATTCCCACTATTTTTAGCGTCTTTTCTAATTAGCTTACATCCTATCGGTGTTATTTTGTCTAATAATACTTTACAGGACTAGGAAACAAAAAATGACACTACAAATAACATATAAACAAGTTCCTCGTGTTTTATCATTTAAAGTTTATTTAAAAAAAGGTATTTCTGACACTATTTTGGTGCTCATGGGGGCCCCCTGTTGGTGTGGGGGCCCCAAGCAGTTGAATAACTCACATATGTCTAGGGCCGGCTCTGCATTGTGTAACAGAAAAGTAATTTTTTTGGTTAAGGCACGGCCTAGATTAAATCATGTTTGACAGATTCTGAGACTTTTATTTGTTATTTTCAGGGAAAATATGGAAACATGTTGGTAGCTAAAAGCAGATTGTGCTTCTCATTTTTGTTCCATTTTTAGTTTAAAACAAAGCAAAGGTTTTGCATTTCATCAAATCCTTCCTGTCTAAATTCATCCATTTCCTAATTTCATCCATTAGACGAGGTAAAAAAGGGATTTAAAGTACAAAAGCTGGAATGAGAAAAGGGAAAAGGAGACCCACAGAGGAACCAGTGGAGGAAATAAAGAGAACCACATTTAATAAAAACAGAAGCAAAGCTATAAAAGTTTTAACAATAAGATATGAAGAAAAAATGAGTTTTCCATTTAAGGTCCACCCAACAGTCCCCATACAATTTAATTAACCAATAAAACTATAAAAATCCTGTCAAATTGAAAATGCACTAAGATTATAGGTTTTATTCAATAATCGGCCCCGTAAGGTGACACAGAGGCGCTGAGAGGCTAAAACTATTCTGTCTTATTAAAAAAGAACACAAATTCGTTGAAGGGTGGATCTTTTACTACAGGATGTAAAAGCAGAGGTGCATAATTAAACCATTTTCATTAGCTTTTTCAAAATTATAGATGAGGAAATTCACAAACCTCTGTGAGATGCATCTGAACAGAAATGCTTCTGTTTGGGTGTTAGAGGAGAGGGAACACGGTGTTTCTGTCGCTGTGTTCTGCGGGCCATTATCTGTCCAAAGAGGCATCACTTTTAGCTGGAAATGTGACACAGAATTACCCACAATCCCCTCCTGCCCTGCCATCAATTTGGCAGTTTTGCTGGCCTCCGGAGTTACAGGATAATTTAGGTTGGGATTTCGAGAGAAACTGTGTCTGCCTGCATGCAAGTTTGTGTGTGTGTGTGTGTGTGTGTGTGTGTGTGTGTGTGTGTGTGTGTGTGTGTGTGTGTGTGTGTGTGTGAGTGAGTGAATGAGAAAGTGATAAGTTGTTCACTGAGGTTAGAAGATTGACATTAAATAGAATGAAACTTTTTCCTCTGAAGATATAAAACAGGTGAAACCCAGAAAAAGAATACATTTCTGTAACTACTTGATTTGCAGCTACATTAGTTTTCGTGTACATGATTTGAGGTCAAATGTGTCTCATTAGCCTGTGAATGAACTCCACCAACACTCCTCTGATATTCAGTTTCTGATTAGCCTCTAGAGTTAATCTAATTCAAGTTTAAATATTTCCTGACAGCTTTACAGTCCATTTAAGCTCAGCGACTGTGCACCAAAGCCTCTGAGGCACAGCCAAATACTCCTAACTCCTTTTGGGATTTGGTGGTACCTGTATTTTCCTGAAACACGTCCAGGAACATCCGGTGAAATCCCCAAACTGAACACGGGCCTCCCATCTGCCGGGCTGTCGAGGCTCAGATGTTCTGACGAAAAACGGTAATGAAATAAATAAATAAAATAAATTTCTTAAAACACAGATCAAAATCAAGTAAACAATACAAATGAAGGGAGCAAAAATCATTATATACTTGAATTGTAATTAAAAGTTCTGAAATGCCACATTTCATAACGTATTTTTCTTCTAGGTTTCATCTTGGTAATCTAATTAGAAGTTGTACACAAATCTTGTCAATATAAGTTCCACAATCATTTCAGAGAACTTCTAGGGATGGGCAAACCAATCTTCTCCGATAGGCCTGCATTCATTATCTGTTGTCACGGGTGATTTATGAGGCTTGCGGTCTCTCACACTGGCAGCCATATGTCTCCACGTGCCTGCACACTAACGACGTTCGAATTCATCATCTAAAGACACAATCAACACACCGAATGAACTTCTAATGGTATTGACACCAGCAGAGCTTTTCCTCTTCCTTCTACACGACTCTGCTTAACAAGCAGAACTGCAAACTTTGATTTGGGGGGAAAAAATGGCTCACAGAAGCAATTTGGGTTTCCACCGAAGGGCGTTGTTGGCAAACAAAGAAATTACAGTACTCCAATTATCCAGCAGTCCATGTGGTGTAAGGAGAAAAATGAGGAAATAACATTACGTCCAATAATGGTCTATTAGCTGATGGGCAATTTTAATTTGCTTCCCATTGCATGGAGCAAGTCATTATCTGGTCCCTAATTCCACTAGCCTGGCCTGCCAGATTCCTCCTCTTTAATTCTGCACAGAGAAAGGGTCTTGGAACTCTCCTATTCAAATAAACCCACCCCGCCAGAATTCTAACTGAGCCAATCAGCGCTGAGTATCGTACGTCACACACCACAACGCCGAGATTTGTCATAAACATGGTGACTGAAGTGGAGTTCGCTGCGGCTCTTTCCTTTGTTCTAAATGGTTTGAACACGTCTTTAATACCACAACAAGTAGAAGCACTGAAAGCATTTCTTCTAAACAAAGATGTTTGCGCTGTCGCCAGACTCCATTTTTACTACAGCTAAAAAACTACAGCGTCGCGGACGTCACACACGGCGATGCTCAGTTTCTCATAAACAACGAAGAGAGAGGTGGAGTTCGCTGCGACTCTTTCCTCTGTTCTAAACAACTCACGTCTTTAAAACCACACGTAGAAGCGCTAAAAGGATTTCTTCTAAAAAAAATAAGATATTTTTGCCGTTGCCAGACGCTATTTTTTTTTAACTAAAACTAGAAATCTACCGCATCGTGCGGTAGTCAGGATTTCCTTCTTTTTTCTGATTGGTCATTTTTGAGCTTCCTAGTCCCGCCCCTCAAGTGCCGCTCTGCCTGTGAGTTACCAGACTCTTTCTCTGTGCAGAATTATACAGAGGACGAGTCCGGCAGGCCAGGCTATAATTTCACATAAATGATCATTTTTACATTTTTAAATGATCAAACACACATTACCGTAAATCCTCTAATATAGGCCTGTATTAGAGGATATACGGTAATCACTTTTCACAAATGGTGTATGACACAAAAATATTCAACTGGTTTCTATATTAAACTACTTGCTGCTGCAACAGTAAGACTTCCTTAAAGTGACAGTGAGCAGTTTCCTGCTACTCCAGCCATCTGGTTGAAAGTGGAATTACAACTGTCGTAAAAAAAACCCTGCTGTAGCTAGCTCTAACATGAGCTAACACAACTGATACTAAAATAAAAAGATCCAAACTGTCAGACTTAGTCAAGTAGCAACAAAGCCAGGTCACCATTAGTCTGTGATTTTGTAGCCTCTTTTAGCTCCCTCAAACTAGCGTAGGCCGTGCTGATGTTCACTCTGGTTAAACTTAAGAACAGTGGGGGCAGAGGCTGACAGCGGAGTTTGTACAACTCAAGGACTGCATGGACTGGAGTACCCAACTTTGACCACAGGAGGACATTCATACTTCATGGACATTTTAAGAAGCAAAATGGGTTTTCCAGTAATTGCACCATAAATGAAAAAAATAAAAAAAAAATAATCTAAAACTGTAACGAGAACAGATTAAGGTTGTTTCTGGTGTGTTCAAATAACCTGCAGACATATTTTTGCTTTATCAGGACCAGAACATTTTCCCTGCAGTTTTGCAAACGAAACCTGTAGCTTGCATTAAAAATAAATAAACAAAACCAAAACAATGTCTGCACTGGATATTGCTTTTGTGCCATTTTTAATTAACAGAGTTAAAATTGTTTGCAAATGATTGTGTTCTGTTGCACTAAAATGATGGCCATCTTTCTCACTGGATCATTTAGCACTCATTGATCTCTTGATTACCGCGTTAACTGAGCCGTCAGCCCCGGCATCTGGCATCACTGATTTGGGCAGGGGGATATTAAACAAGGAGGCAGTTCCACTTATCATGCATGGCCACACAGCCGCTATTCTTGTTCACTGAGGGCTGGCCAGCCTAATTACGTGCACAAAAAACCTTCCTAAATAAGGAATGCATACCTGTCAAGTCTTTCTTAGTTTTAATAACTTTTGTTAGTTCCACCAAAAACACAAAACAGCCATTTTAGATAAAATTTGCATTTGTTTGACACATGATTAATAAATTAAAAGTCTGGAAGAAAGTCAGACATGATCTCAGGCACAAAACTCTAAAGAATCAAATGCATTCTGTGTTTTATCGTGGTTATCATGCTGTGATTATTTGTTGCAGTATTAACTACTGGAAAAAAAAACAATATTTTCCCTCCTTGTACAAGAAAAGCTTGGATCATGAATCCTGAACTTGAGGGGATCTCATTCTGAATTCCTCTTCTGCACCCTTTTAGTTTAAAACCAACAAACACTGCAGATGTGACTCAGAAACATGAAGTAGAGTCATGCTTAGGACAGCTTTGATTCCCAGCTGCAGGATATGAATAATTATTTGTTGCTGGCAGAAAGAAATTTCCAAGTGAATGGACCAAAATCATACAAGACTCCCTCTATGACCTTTTGATTATGCTTTATTTATTTATTTATTTATTTTTTGCAGAGATGCAGGTGCTGTCAAATGCTAATTTTATTGCAAAATCCAAACAAATTCCAATATTTGAATCTAAAAAAAAATTCCAATTAAATGCAATCAAACAGAATCAAATTATATTTCAATGTAATACAGTCGGATTTGTTTTGTATTACACTTGTAATAAAAAGGTTTTTCAACTTTCCAGAGCTGTTTGGAGTCTTTATGTATTAAAGGTAAACAGACTGACCGCTAATGAAGTTGGATCACCCTATGTTAGCTTGACCCGCCCACCTGTGGCTCCACCTTATTGGTTGAGTGAAAATCCAATCATGGTTGTCTATGCCAAACGGGCTAACGAGGGCCTTTTTAATGGTTCAAAGCTGTTCTCATAGTTCAGAGGCTAATGCCTTCAAAGTACTATTTTAAAGGTTTTAATTTAGTTGTAGTGTAAACAAATTAGCAGAATATAGTGCTTAAGCAGAAAACATGGTTGATAGTTAAAATAGGAAAATTAATCAGTTTTCTATATTTATTTGGAATCCAGTGCATTATTTAAATACATTTGTAGCTTAAAGGGAAACTAGGCAGTTTTGGCTTGCTTTAAGCACCCCCTAGGGATCGTTTGTAGAACTGAATCTCCTCGCTATGTCTCCTCAGCCTTCATTAGTGTCTACAGGAGTGATCCAAAACATGCAGAAAATATGCTGAAGTTGGACTGTAGCATCAGGTTCTGTCCCAACAGAGCGGCCCGCCAGTCTGAAGTTACAGGTGGAATATTCTGGCCACAGGCGACGATGGGGGCTGGGTGATATTTTATTAACCCTGTAAAGAGTCATTTTATGCACATACTGGCTCAAGAAAATGATTTAATGATATGAAAAAATGGTAAAGTGTTCCGTTAGTGTCAGCAAAAGGTGTAACTAAATCTGTCACATGTTGGTCTACTGAGAAACGACCAATTAAAGAGATGGAATCAAACCTTTCAGTCAGGAAAGTAGCTAGATTAGCTGAGATCATCAGCCATCTACGGAAACTATTTTAGCATTTAATGAGATCCCATGCAAAAAGGTTTTGATGAAGAATCATGCACAGAACTCCCTGAATATGTTGACACGAGTCTTTTGGTGCCTCCCTGCCCCGTCCGTGTTGGTATCTGTCCCACTGACACTGATCAATGGCAATGAGGAATGCAGACGATGGAAACAACAACGGGGGTATTGGCAACAAGAATGGATTTCACAGGAAGCAAGTCAGCACAGGCACATAGTGATTACACGTTGTGGGAGACTTGTCAAAGCAAATGACTTACTTCATCTATTTCTCATTTTTCCTCTCGCCTCCTCTTCTTTTCATGCGATGAACAGTAATGCGCTGAGATTGAGTGCTGTGCAATGATTGCAGCCATCAACACCCGTCTGTATTGCATTGAGTTGTGTCTTGAAATTAAAAAAACAAAATGTCTTTGCCGTCCAGCAACAGTGAACCACAATATGGCATCATTACTTTCACCAGACATGCATGTAATGAGAACACAAGCAATCTGCATGCGACAAAGATTAGTCTTGTTGAACCTCGTAAGCCAGACTGCATTTATCAGCCACGGCTTTTACATTCCAGCTAGGCAGCCGTCTGGCCACCCAATCATGAATTTTAAATACCCCCTCTCATCTGTAGAGAATAAATCTGACACCCGGTGTCATGGAGGGAAATCAGATGTGGACAGCCTAAAGTAAACCAGGATATGTATGCATTTGTTGTCCTGATCTGCTTGTTTTCTTGTATTCAACTGATTGACACATGTCAGATCTTTACTGAAAGATCACCTCATGATTTGTAAGGAAAACATCAGAGTGGACCTTACTGCCAGAAGTAAATACATGAGATGACACAGTCTGACCTCCTCCACCTGAGCCGATTTCGCTCTTCTGTGTTTTTATGAGTCAGAGCTGAAGAATCTAGGCATCTGCTCAAATATATACTTTTTAATGGAGGGTTTACATAAAAAAAATTACTGTATTTCTTTTGTGTGGTGTCATTCAAACTCCGACTGCTAGGTGGCAGCAGTCTTTACCACCTTCATTCTGACAGGACAGCATCTGTTTTTCTTCGGTGAAATTCAGATCTACGTCACACTCACTTAAAGGGGGAATACGGAGCACGGACACCAAAGTGTGTGGAGGTTGTAGTTGCAACAACAGAACAAGGTTTCAGCTGTCGGGATACCGGGTTCTCTGCCGGTTTGGGTCCATCTGTTGTAGGCTTCACTTAAACTCACTCTGGTTTTAGATCTTTTATGGTCGCTCCTCGACCTCGCACATCAAGAGGAGCCAGTTGAGGTGGCTCGGGCATCTGGTCAGGATGCCTCCTGGACGCCTCCCTGGTGAGGTTTTCCTGGCACGTCCAACCAGGAGGAGACCTAAAGGTGATTTGCCGAGTCCGCCATTTTCCACAGGGCCAGCCTCGCTGGGCTGAACGGACTGATGTGGCAGCCTGCAACAACGGCGCCCTCTATTGGCTGGTGGATGTAAACATAAAGCCAGCGTTGTGCCCGTCAAAATAAATGTTTGAAAATTTTAAATAAAAATATAGGATTCTATTAAATTGTTCCACATACAACTTTTGCCTTCACGGACTCACCCGTCTTGAGTCACAAAGGGGAAGGCTGTTGATGTTTTAGTGTCCAGTAAACAGCAGAGAAAGTCTCAGCTAGTAGAAGCTAACATTAGCAACCACACCACATGACAGAACTCCTCCAGGCTTGTGTTATTTGTGGAGATAAAACATTAAAGTTGCAGAGCAAATGCAACCAGTGGTAGAGTTGTGTTGCTGTTAGCCAATTGGAGGCGAGATACCCAAATATCAGGGAATAAGACTCTCATGTGGCTCACTTCGAGTCCCTGAAACAAGCACACTGCTGCTATTTACCCCAGAGTACGACTTACAAGGCATTCATTCCTACTAGAAACTACTGTAAATATTGGTTAAACAAATGATTCACACCTTTAACCCTTTCCCACAGCTAAAGCCTTTATTACATAAATGCTTCTCAAACACCAAGAACCTCTTTCTATCATCAGCCACCCCATTCTGTTCTGACTCTCAGAGCATACAATCTGAAAACAGAATCTCACATAGTTCAATAATAACCCAGTTAAATGACCCCAAATGTGACCTTATTCATGTCAGCATCTGAGGCAGCATCTTTATTGGGTTAATATCTGAATATTGCTGAGTGTGTCAACATGAACTGACCTCTGCAGAAAGGGGGAGCAACAACAAACAACTCTCTAATGTCAGACAGTTGTAACGTTTAATCCAGGACCTGAGTCAGACAAAGTCCTCCACTTCTGTCTGCATTTAAATCTATTCTTTAAATATGAAACTAACAGATTTCTGCAGCCGCAGTGAGCAGGAATGACCTTCTGCATCTCCTTTAGTTAATGAAGTCTCTTTGGTACACTCAAGTGGAGGTTTTCATCAGTTTTTCCATTACTTTCTCTGGATTACTCATTCAAAGGTAAAGGTGTCAAATAGGCTTCATTTTGCTGTGAAAAAAATGAGATCTGAAATGACAGAAAAAGTCTCTTAAATCTCAACAGACAAACAAATGTAATAAAAAACCTACAAAGGCCACGAGCCCACCTGCTGACGAGGAAATGAACTGGATGCATAATTTATGTCTTACACCAATAAACAGTTTTCACACCGTTCTTACGGTGTGTTTGAGAAATGCCGAGTGTGCATACATTAGCTGGGTCATTGTTGTGGTCCTCCAGGACTTTATTGATCATCAGCGGCATAGGGCCTCATGCTGTGTTGGAATGACTCACACTGCAAATAAAACAGATGAAGTCAGTGAGCACAGTGCAACAGATGTTTGGATAATCCCAACAGTCCCTGTCCGTAACTTCACACTTTTCTGATCGATCAGAAGGTTCAGGTTTGTTCAGAATTGGACTGAATTTGTTCGACTCTTGAACAAATGTTTGGATTCAGTCAGAGCAGACAACCCCAAGGAGAAACCAGGCTGCTAGTGTCTACAGAGGAAGTATTGTCTCTTACTGACTGTGAGGGATAAGCTGCAGTCATCTGAATACTGTCGGGACCTGCCAGGGTGGATGGAGTGCTGCCCAGGAGCAAAGTTAGGAAATCACTGCTGGGTTAAGATCAGAGAGAGAATTAAAGCTGCACACAGACAAGCCTGGGATCTATAAAGTAAATAAAGAACTATAAAGTAAATAATTGTGTCTCTTTGTATGTCTGGGATGAGAAATAAAGATAAACATTTGTTAAATAAAAAAAGGAATAATTTAAGTCGCCTCTGAAATGTACAATTTAGGAAAAATCTTATCCAGTCATTGGGAATGTCCCGCTAACTTACTTGTAATCAGTCGTTTACATTGACTGGTGGCCACACACTCTGTCTATGAAGGATTTCTGTATTATTTATGTCAACTGGATGGAAACATGAGAACTCAAGCCTTTAGTATCTGGCTTTTAAGTGACAATGTGTAGTTTTTACCATTGGAAACATCCATTGAAATGTTGTTGTAAATGAATTAAAAGATACCCGGTTGTTGAAAAATATTGGCTGTTTCATAACCTTAAAGATCTGTTCTAAAATACATGGGAGTGGGTCTAAGGGTGTTTCTCAATGCCTGGCCTTGCAAGGCGATTTCTCGCAAGGCCAGGTGCCTTACTTAAAAGGACAGTGTCCTTCCTTGGTCAAAGAAAACGGTTAAATGGAACAGACTTGCATCACGTGACCGCGGCTTCCACAGCGGTCATGTAACATCATGTGACACGGGAGATAACGTTCTATTTTATACGTATTAGTTTCAATATATAACGAGCCTTTTACTTTATAAATTGTGTGTATGTTTATTAAATTAAAAATATAAGCGAGTTACTACCCGCTAGCCACCGAAGCTGCAACTACTAAGCAACTAACCAACAATAGATAACTTCTTTGGATCTAAAAAACATTTTTAATTACACTGCTCACAAAAATTAAAGGAACACTTTTTTTATTGGGCCTGACATGAAATCATTTAAACCTGTCTGATAATTTCCTGGTTGATTAAGCAGCTGAGGGCATTGTTAATCACTTTCAGCTGTATTGGTGTTCATGGACTTAACGACAGGTGCACTAAAGGGGCAACAATTACAAAACCCTCAAAACAGGACTGGTTTAACATGTAGAGGTCATTTCAAGTTTCTCCCTCTTGATCTTTTTTGGCTGGTTTTCCACTCATGCTGGTTTTGGCTCTCTACTGGCAGTATGAGGTGATTCGTTAACCCTACAGAAGTTGCACAGGTTGTCCAACTTCTCCAGGATGGCACATCCACACGTGCTGCAGCAAGAAGGTTTAATGTGTCTCCCGGCACAATCTCCAGAACATGGAGGAGATTTCAGGAGACTGGCAGTTATTCTCTGAGAGCTGGACAGGGCCGTAGAAGGTCCACAACCCATCAGCAGGACTGATACCTGCTCCTTTGTGCAAGGCGGAACAGGCTGAGCACTGCTCGTGCCCTACAGAATGACCTCAGAAGGCCACTGGTGTGAATATCTCTACCCAAACAATCAGGAACAGACTTCATGAAGATGGCCTGAGGGCCCGACGTCCTGTAGTGGGCCCTGTGCTCACTGCCCAGCACCGTAGAGCTCGACTGGCATTTGCTCAAAAACACCAGAATTGGCAAGTCCGCCACTGGCGCCCTGTACTTTTTACAGACGAGTGCAGGTTCACCCTGAGCACCTGTGATAGACATGAAAGAGTCTGGAGAAGACAAGGAGAACGTTATGCTGCCTGCAACGTCGTTCAACATGACGGGTTTGGTGGTGGGTCAGTGATGGTCTGGGGAGGCATATCCATGGAGGGACGCACAGACCTCTACTGCCTAGGAAATGGTGCTCTGACTGCCATAAGGTATGGAGATGAAATCCTTGAACCCTTTGTCAGAACCTACGCCGATGCAGTAGGTCCTGGTTTTCTCCTAATGCATGACAATGCCTGGCCTCATGTGGCAAGAGTATGCAGGCAGTACCTGGAGGATGAAGGAATTGAAACAATTGAATGGCTGTCACGATCCCGACTTAAACCCAATAGAACATCTGTGGGACATTATGTTTCGGTCCATTAGGTGGGGCCAGGTTGCTCCTCAGACTGTACAAGAGCTCAGGGATGCCCTCACACAGATCTGGGAGGAAATGCCACAAGACACCAGCCGTTGTCTCATTAGGAGCCCCGACGTTGTCAAGCATGCACACGAGCTTGTGGGGGCCACACAAGATACTGAAAAGCAATTTGAGTTGCAGGAATTAAGTTTTTGAAATAATGGACTAGCCTGCCAGATCTTCATTTCACTCCGATTTTAGGGTGTCTACACAACTGAGCCCTCTGTAGGCTGATAACTTTTATTTCCATTAAAAGACTTGGCATCCTTTTGTTCCTAAGACATTGCCCTGTCGTTATTTGTCTAGATATCCAACTTCATATTGAGATCTGATCTATCTAATGTGTTTCTTCAAAGTGTTCCTTTAATTTTGTGAGCAGTGTAGCTGACTTACTTTCAAACTTGAAAATTGCCCCCGAAGTGGCTGCCGTCTTCTGATCCGCCGTCCTTTTGAAAATACCGTGGTGTATTGTGGGTAATTTTTGGCCAAGGCTAGGCTACAAGACACCTCCCGTGTATCCTCGCTCAGCTAGCTAAACGGCTAACAAACGGAGAACACACGCCTCGGTAGAACATGAACACTGGAACACGTCTTGATGGCTTCCGATGGCGCATCTCCTAGGCAACCGGGGCAGGTCCAACACATCAAGGCAAGGTTCCTTGGCACTGAGAAACACCCTTGGTCTCTGGGCAGCACCATATTGGATGTCATGTTTCCTTCTGCAGAAGCCCGTGAGGACGGAATGCATTTACTGATTAGTAACAAATGGTAACAAAACTTTCACCATTCATATATGTTGTTCTTTTACACGTTTACCTCTTCCTTCGTTGCCAGTGATGAAAGGGACTCTGATGTTCTTGTTATTTTGCTGGAGGTTGCACTCCCAAGGATTTTTGACCCTAATGGCCATCTGTTGTAAGGCCTACTTGCATACAAAACTAATGTTTGCTTGCAACGATTTAGGTATGTACTGCCCCCTATCGCCAGGGAAAATACACACTGTCACTTTCAAGAGCAAGAATTGATTCGCACTCTAGTGGATGTAAGTCATTACTGCAGTACTCGCATAAAGCTAAACAAGACATAACTAATTAGCACTTCCTGTAAATTCTTTCAAAATAAAACACCACATTTAATGTCTGCAGTTTTTAAATTGGCACTAACAGCACAATTAGTCTAGACAATGGGAAAGTAAGTATGTCTTTACTTATATAAACAATGTAGTTGCTAAAAATTAATACATTTATGACTTTGAGTCTTTGATTTTTTATTTAATTGTCTGTGTTAAACAAAATTAATCAACAAGCTAAAGCAGGAAGTATCAATAGCTAGCTACAGCGCTACAAACATATCCAATCCTAAGCTCTCTGCTGGCAACAGGGGGAATTTATATCTTCTATAGAGGGATAAATTAAGTAATTATTAGGTAACATCAAATGTATTTTGTTACAAAATTTGACTAATATAGGTTTGCAACTTCTAGTCAAACATTTCGGTAACAAAACTATTAGTTATTAAATCAACATCCATAAATGCCCAGCTACATTTAATAAACACACAGAGACATGTAACAGTAGTAAACATTAGCGCTGCAAACTCTGGTTTTATTGGCTGAATAAAAGGCTAGAATGATCTCTTCCGAATGAGAACCATAGTAGTTACAGTTTTTCACCAATAGGGGGCGACAATTACCCTCTTGAATAAACTAGGGTAATTGTTACATTCAAAAAGGGCCAAAAACTCAGTCAATTTTACAGATGTTGATCTAAAAGTTGGCGTCATTGTAGTTGAGTCAATCACACCTTGATTGCAGAGGATTTTTGCCACAAATTTTGTTCAAAATTGGACAAAAACATCTGTAACTCCATGATTTCCTAAAAAAAGATAAAAGCAGCTTGTGCTGAATAACTTATTATGTGACTTTTGTGTTGATTTATAAACCGTTTTTGCTTTGCAGAGAAGATATTTCTGAACTTGGAGGATTTGGGAGAATTATTCACACTTGGATTAAATAAATAATGCAACCTAAAAGCACATTTTAAATAGATATTTTCTTTTTGGAGTCATGTGCAGCTCTACCCACCCACTCATCACCAACGAGATTCAGTGCAGGAAGTCACTGAGAAGTAATGGAGTATGACTTTAGCTGGAGGAAGCTACTCTTCTATTTTTTTAGTCAGACTGATAAAAACGTTTCATCTCACCAACAATCCAAAGGCAAAGTTGCAAATTGTTAAAGACAGCGAAGCCTTAATGGCTTCTGCATGCAAAAGTGGTCAGGAAATGATGCCGTTTGGTGATTCAGGAGACGACATCTGTCAGATAAATAAAAGATGAAACATAATTACGATACCGCTGCATTCCTTGATGTCTCTGAGCCACACATCTTTGATGGAGAGGTATAGACTCCCTCTTGATTTATTGGATTTAAAAATAGATTAGCATCCTTGCGAGGAGCTTCATTGTTATGTAACATAAAAGTTCTGCTCTTTGTTTTTTCCTGCTCTGGCATTAAAGGATGATTTTAAAACGATGTTGGAGAAATCCTCAACTGAGGAGGTCAGAATGTTGGAAAACCTGTTTAACGTGGAAAAAAGTACTTTTTCAAATCCGCATTTCTGCAATGTTTATCGTTTCCACCTCAGTAAAAAAAAGCATTCTCATTTTTTTTTTGCATGTTGCTTTTTATTCACAGTAGCTAAAACGTTCCAAATGTCAACAGAGTTTATTGGGTAAAATAAAAAACAAAGGTCTCTCCATACAGCCCCCTGGGTGCACCACTAAAACTCACTAGCAGCGTCCATAATTTAAAATCCTGTGGATTAAATGTTAAAAGCGAGCTCATCACAGCGAGCTAAGTAGCTAAAATCATCCATCCTAGCAGCATACTCATCACATCTTAGTGGAACAGTATTTGGTGAATGTTGTTTCTGGCACCTTTTCCACTTATTTTTTAACATGATTTATTTCCATTGCTGCACATTTGGCGCTCATGTCTCTGCATAAAGGATGGACGATTGCAGACGGCCAAACTTCACGATGAAGTCTTGCTGAGCTTGGACCAAAGCATCCTCGTCTATGTAGACTGCCGCCCTCCTGGCCGTGACGAAGTACTGCACCTTCCTGAGGCTCCATCCGAGGACGTACATGAGCAGGCCGCACACGGCGGCCGTGGATCTGCCCACTCCGGCATTGCAGTGAACATAAACCGTGTGGCCGTTCTCCAGGAGACCGTGGAGCAAGAAAACGGCCTGAGGAAGCATCCGGATCCGACCTCCAGAGGAAAACGCAACATTTAATCATTAAACGATATCTGTGTTCACAGCACAGCCGTGGTTTTTAAAAATCTTAATAAATAATTTTTAAAAAGTGGATTAAATCAGCTCTTCCTTAGTCCTTTGCATCATTTTCTTACAGTTTAGGCTAAATACCACATAGGAACAGTTGTCTTACACGTGCATATTCAAAATCATATTTTAATGCTTAAATACATTTTTTAAAGGGTAAACTTAAACTCTCCCTACCCTCTGTGCTCATGTCGGCTGTGGGAATCCACACGTACACGATGCCATTGTCTCTGTATAGATGCATCATGGTCTCGGGAGTCATGACCTCGTTGGGGTCGCGTCTGCACCCGCTGGAGTTGTTGACCACATCCCACTCAGTCTGGAAGTTCATCACCGCTGTGACGCCAAGCTCTTTATTCATCGTTATCATCACGTGCTCCGCCTGTCGGGGGCAGCTGCCCAACCAGACACGAGGCAGCACCCTAGTGGGGGGAGGGGGATAATTTATCACTAGTCTCCAAGCAGGTCCCAAACAACCACTAGTGAGGGGAAATGTGACAAAACAACCTGTTGCTACTTGAAAATGGTGCTTATTATTAAATCTACAGGTCATAAAAATACATCGTTTTCACCACAGTTCCTCGTAATGTCCTGTTGTCTACAGGAATGTTCACTGTTGGGAGCATTTCAGTCACATTCTGCAGAAATTAGTCCAATTTTAAGATGCATATTTCTGGTTTAGCAGATTTCCCCCTCGGATATAGCCAGGCAGCAGCAGCAGTAGCATTAAAGGGATAGTAGGCAGTTTTAGCTTGCTTTTAGCACCCCCTAGTGTCTGTTAGTGAAGGCAAAAGTGAAACTTATCTCCTTGCTGTGCGTTTGTGCTTTTAACACCATAATCTAACTGCTGAAATGTCTCCCCAGCCTACATTAGTGTCTACGGAAGTGATTCATCATTAAATTAAACAAATCAGCTGTGTTCATGATCTAAAACATGCAGGAAAC
This sequence comes from Nothobranchius furzeri, assembly GCF_043380555.1. Lineage (NCBI taxonomy): Eukaryota > Metazoa > Chordata > Actinopteri > Cyprinodontiformes > Nothobranchiidae > Nothobranchius > Nothobranchius furzeri. Next base: position 3,951,491 of record NC_091742.1, on the reverse strand, counting down.
CTGCTGGAAGCAGACTGCAGCACCAGGCATGTAGGCTGCACTTATATTAAGTCCAACAGGGACCGGGCCGGCACTCTGAAATTGCAAGTGTGGTATTCTTGCCTGTGAAGGGTTGTTTTAGCGTATGCTGGCTCAAGAAAATGATTAAAAAATATGAAGAAGTAGCATAGAATGCCTTTAAATGACACAATGTCTTCACCGTTCTCCAGGTGGACGGTCCTGCTGCGGACTTTAGTAAAACATCAAACATGAGACCTCGTGTTTGTGGAAGTAGAGATTTAAGTTTTCAAAGAATAACAGACAGTAGTTGGAGGGGGAATTTAATGGAGAGAGAATACAAAGTGCAGAAACTTAATTATTAACCACATGAAAGACTTTCCAGTAAGTCCTGAGGAAAACCGTGAAACCCGTCCAACTTTAACAAGTTACTAATGAGCCAAAAAAAAAGTCCCACCTGTTTGTTCTGTCTCCATCTCACCGTCTAATTGTCCTCCTGTCCACTAAGTGCTCATTAGCATGCATGAAGTCAACCACCGGAGGAAGTGGCACGTAAAACAAAAGAAGGACACTGCAGAGACACAACATCCTCTAATGGTGCCATGGTCACAATCTCTGGTGTGGACATGCAGGTGAACCTAACCCCAACCGTAACTCCATCCAAACACATTTGTGTCTTGTTTTCTTTGACTTTAGACTTTTTTTTTTGCATTCTGAAACAGATCAAACTCACCTAGTGCATAACATCAGACCTCCCTTTTCCCAGTTAAGCAAAGTTACCTGTAATTATATGAAAAAGCCATAAATAATTACTGAAGTGTGTGTGAGTGTGTGTGTGTGTGTGTGTGTGTGTGTGTGTGTGTGTGTGTGTGTGTGTGTGTGTGTGTGTGTGTGTGTGTGTGTGTGTGTGTGTGTGAGACACAATCAGGGCAACACTGATGCACAGTTTGAGAGACTCATTTGCAAAGCCATTAACGGGCGAGTAACAAAGGCATTTGTGCTTCCTAGCGAACACGAGCCCTTGACATAAACCTTGTAAGGTCTTTTGGACACAAATTAAAACCTGATGGTTCCAGCCGAGCCAGCTCATTCTCATGCAAGTTATGCACTTGCAGCTTCAGGGATGGAGGGGGCTCATTTCTGCCGAGACTGCTACACTAGCACATGCACGGGTAGGCCGATAAACCTGAATGAAGACCTCACCAGAAGATGGACATGAGCATGCTTGTGTAGTGTCCTAACAGAAGGAATGCATTTACAAAATCTGCAAAGCAGAATTAACAGAAGCAGGAAATATGTTGTTGGATTTGAGATCAAAGTGACTTATGAGCTGAATTTCAACCTTCTGGATGTGGAAGTCGATGCTCTGGAGAAAAACCTGGGACCAACAAGTTATGAGTTAACTTAACGGCTTGCATTAAGAGAGGCCGAACGGGTCATGACATACAGAGGAGGAACTGACTTGGGATCAGAGCAAAGCAGAAATCCAAGCAAGAAAAATTGCTATATTACACATTTATTGATACCTTGAGAAATGCATGGCCTTCAGACCCGCCACCTTGAAGTAAAAGTTGGTGGTGTGTCTCATCTCGTCTGTGTGTCCTGTGGCTTCTATCCAGTGACCAATGGGGTGGCAGTAGACTCCATCCACCACATTCCTCTCGTCATAAGAACAACACCTGTCATGGCTTGGACCATTGCCTGATGACCAGCAGAACAAAATCAGACGTTGTAAATGAGGAAATTCCCACTGAAGGAATGGTTTAGACTAGAATGCTGGAGCTGGAAAGTGTTATTGTGGAAAGGGATGTCTGGACTTCCACCTGATAGTTCCAGAACCCAATCCTAGAGGATGAAAGGAAACAAACGAGTGCATGTGCCTGGACTAGCTGTTAGCACATCAATCTTTTACTAAAGACTGAAACACAACAGGTAAGGTGGTATTTATAACTTCAATTAGACAAAATAATCTGTGTAAAATGTTACTTGTAGAAACTGTATTGTCTAAAATTATTTTCCATAGTTGTGAAAAAATAAATAAAGCATGACATTAGACTACAAACCACATATAACACTTTAATTTTGAGGCAGTTTCTTTTCTTGGGACATTTTATTTTGAAGAATGGTTGCCTCGCCTTTTAAGGACCTACTTCTGTCGCCACCGTGTGGCAGCCCGTGTGTATTACATCAAAGAAACCAAACGTGACAGACTTGTTTTCTCTCTAAATCATATTTTATTAAGTCAATTGAAGGTCATGCAGGATCAATTCGAGCTGAATACCTTCCCAGATGTAGCAGTCTTTGACTCTTTGGATAAACTTGAACCACAGCGTGTCTTTAAACGGCTCCTCCAGCTGCACTTCGCCGATCCACAGACACGGCTCGTCCGGTGACAGCAGCTTCTGTGACGCTGTCATCCGAACCGCTCTGTTCGGGTCCCAGTGGCCCATTTCCTCTCGGGAACCCAAAACATAAACCTCTAAATCCGAGAACTGCGGAGTGAGGACGACTCCGAACCTTAAAAGCATCATGCTATATTTACCTAAACATTAGCGTCGTGATAATTTATTTTCCCGAAATTCTCGCGGGATTTTGTGTTGTCTAAAAATAAACAAGGGTCTTATTTTGGTACCCAAGACTTGTAGCTGAGAAGGAGGTCTCACTCCGTCAGAATAACGGGGTGCCACAAAGAAGTCACGTGATATTTGTAATTACAGTGCAAATTAATACACTAGCTCTGCGTTCTGCGTTAATTGAACATAAATGAAGCAGATAAAGTGAAAATAAAAATAAATTACAGCAGAAAACTACAAAATCGTAACAAAAATATCTGTTAGTGGCCTCATCCGTCATCATTCAGGTTCAAAAGGTTTTTTTTTGTCACGTCCTCAGTTATACAACCCGCAGTGAAGCGTGACCCTGAGTCTCATCTGTTTAAAAAGTTAAATTTGAAACTAATCTGTAAAAAATTTATACATAAAAATGTAGAGATGCTGAAAAAAATCGTTTCAAGTCTGAATCGGGATTCTTATAAAGATTCAGAATCGATTCACAAAGGTTCAGAATCGATTCCAAGGACTCAAATATTTGGCATGTTGCAGGTTTGAGATGCACTTTTTTGATCTTTTTTGTTTGTTTGTTTGTTTGTTTGAATCTGCTGATAAGAGGGCACTTGAATGTAATTTTTTCCATATGAAATTTGAGATATTCTCATATTTATTTTCTAAGTTGATAAATGAGTACTCAGGTTACTCATGTAACTTGTTTCTGCACATGCTTGAAAAGTATTTGACCGTATTACTTTCAAAGCTACTGTTAGGTAACTACAGATTTGTTATATTTTACAAGGTAAGCAAAAATAAATGTTGCCTTTTGGTCGAAAGATTGCTTCTGTTTACAGTTTTAGAATCACTTTATTTTACCTTGTAAATTAGCATTTTTGGAGCATGACCAGTTTAAAGTCAAATAAAACTGTCCCATAGCTTTAACTAACTTGTACAACAAAGTAGTTAATCCTGGAGCTGACACCCTTTGTTAATTCTGATTGTGAATCGATTTAAATTGAGAATCGATTCTGAATCGAATCGGCACCCCGAGAATCGGAATCGAATCAAATCGTGAGTTGCTCCAAGATTCACATCCCTAAAAAAAATGTGTGTAAAAATATAAAATGAATGTAATTGATACATGTTAAATCATTTAAAAATAATTTCAAAATAACATTGTATTTATTTTTGCATCATATATATGAACAAACCAGGGGAAAAAAGCTCTCTAGGACATCTAGAAAAATATCTAAATTGTATCCTCTTGGTTAAACTACATTCTGAGGTTTCTTCAGTAAGGCATGGTGATGGCAGTATCATGCTGTGGGCCTGTAGAGTAACAAGGCTGATAAAACAGTAAAAAGTGAAAGCAGAGAAATTATAATCAGGTTATTTTGTATGAGAAATCTGATAGCAAGAATAAAGGAAATCTGCCAATTTTCCAAACATTTCCCTCAGGAAAGGGCCAATTGTTGAGAAAAAACTTGTTCATCCTGGATGTTCAGTTTTGTTTTATTTACCGTTCTGACTTGTAATTATCAAATTACCCACCTGTTTCCATAAAACGCATCACCCAGTTTTAAGATCTTGCTTTAGCTTGGTTCAAAGTTTCTCTGAGTTGATTTAATTTAAATGGAGAGAGCAACTTTAGATTTGCAGAGGCCTATAGTTGTGATTATGCGTGTAAGTTACACAGTTGAAATGATGGGCCAACTCATCTCCCGTACAACACTTTTATTGATGCAGCAATCTGCAGAAACAGAGTACAACAAAGTTAATCGGAGCTACTCGGTGCGCTGCCTGCTCCCTCACTAGTTCTGACTTCTTCTGCGGGAGCATCAGCTACTGCTGCACAAGGCACCGGGCGCCCTCTGCTGGCCAACTCTGTAGTTATTGCTCAGACTGCGGAATAGGGCCCTAATAATAGTTTTGATCAACATTACATGATTACTTAACTATAAAAATAAAATGGGGGGGGGGGGGGGGGCGCAAGATGAAGGGAGGAAAGGAAAAGAGGGGCTTTGTTTCCTGCTAAAGCTTGAAAAAGAGCAAGTAGGGGAAAAACCAAAAACATTTTTTTTAAATATGCACTAAAATGTTACAAGATTTTTATCTTGTAGGTGTAAAATGCCTATTTTTATATTTCTGGAAGAAAGACAAATAGGATAGCTGATATTTTTTGTAAATTTATCCAAATAAAAAGTTGTTGAAGAAAGTTCGCAAAGTACTTGCAGATTCTGTTGAAAGTATTTTTTACTGATAAAATAATAAACTTGGAAAGATTGCTCCTTTAGTCAATATTCTAGAACTCAGAGCAACGTATTTAATAAATTCTTTATTTGATAAATCTGCTAAACAAATCCTAGTAGGTTGGAGTTTCAACAACAGTTGTTATTAGTTTAACAATCCCCTCTCTGTGCATGTGCACAAGGGAAACCATGCAGGCAGGCAGGAGCCGTGCAAACTTCAGACCAAAAAGAGCCCACGTTCTGCAGAACCAGCCAACTGGAGCAGAACGCATTTACTGCATTTGTCTGCCGTCTGTTGTCATGCTTTACAAATGTAAAATTGTGCACATTGATTTTGAAGTGATGACAAATACTTGGTATCTTACCAATGATGGAGGGTTCAGATCCATCAACCTGTAAAAACTCTTAAGACATGAAACCCCCAAGTGTAAAACATCTTTGTTTACCTTGTTACGGTTAAACCAGCCTGACAGCAGGTCAAATGCGTCAACCCCCGCCGCATTCTTTCGTGCTGTTTGTGCTCTGAGAAGAGGTATCACTGTCACATTCTGGCTTTAAGGCAGGAGGTTCTACTACAGCTGAGGTGAGTCTGATAATCCTTGATGAAAGTACTAAAAAACAGTTTATTTCTTTCTGCTTGACAGAGAGGACACACCTTCACACACAGCAAAATTAATTGTGTAGTTTTCATTTTTCTGCACAGTTTCTATAGGGTAAAAATGGCTGAATACACACTGAAGGTGACAACGGGTGACATGAAGTACGCAGGAACAATGGATCACCTTTATGTCATTTTATGTGGAACCGAGGGGAAGAGCGAGCGCACCAAGCTGGACAACCTTATGATCCACTTCCAATCTGGGAAGGCAAGTCGGAGTGCAGCCTGGGATGAAGTTATGATTTGGTGTGTTTGATTCAAGGGCGATTCCACAGAAAGGGATGAAAAAGGTCAACGTAACAATATTTAAACAAGTTCTAAAACTACAAAACTGTTCAAACTCTGACTGAAAATTATTCTAAACTACAAGCAGAATCCTAAAAGTGTGAGATTTTTATCTGGAAGTTTTTTTATGTTACTTTCCTCATCAATGCATCCTAATAGATAAATATTAACATTTCAGTTATTTCAGATTAAGATCATGTAGAGCCTCAAAATATTTTTAAAAGTACAAACCATAACATGGACGTAACTTTCACTTTACGAGTGGGGGGGACACAGGGGCTGGGGGGAGTATCTTTACAGTATGTTCTCATGGGAAACAGGCTTCAACACAAATGGTTGTTTTCTGCTTGGTCCTAGAGCTCAACCAGTGTCAATTTCATATAGCGTAATATTGATTTTGGATGGTAAAAAGTGCAGGGGTCAAAACTTGACTTTGGAAAAAGTGGGGGGGGGGGGGACATGCCCCCCCCCCCCCAAATTACGTCCATGTACCATAACAACAATGGTATTGTAGTTATTATTTAAACATTTTTTCCATTTTAGTCTGATTAACAGTCTTTAGATGGACTCCCGCAAATAACATATCTGTGTTTCAAATGTTTCCTTCAGTTCAATATTTTAGCTCAATTTTGAAGTGATTAGATTTCAATGATATGTACTCATTTTTTAAGTGTGGGAAATATAATTATTCTATTGCACATTTACAGTAGCTCAGATAAAAAAAATTAAGACACAGGTCAGTGGAATCACCATTTAATCTAATTTTAACCTTTCACGCCAATCCGGTTCGCATAAAACCTGAAATCCTTCAGGCTTTTCTTTCATTTTACATCTGCCATGCACAGTTTTAGAATACTATTTAAAGAGGACATGAAAATCTGACATCCTGCATCCTTTTATGTTGCCATGTGTGTCTCTACTGTAGCACTCACAACATGAAAAAATAAATCAATCTCTTTTCTGTCAGTTTTAGAAAATATGTGTCTAAAACAAGCCATTTCACGAAGTCCCCGGTTGTGACATCACAGATGGAAAAATTAGCATACGGGAGCCCTCACCTGCCAAGTCCTCACCCACCAAAACTGTTGAGGATTTGACATTTCTGTTTAACGATAAAGAAGCCATTTTTACAAGACACACTGTGCTGGCAAATTGGCGTAATATTACGGCAGCGGTGTGTCTTATAAACGTGCCATGCCAGCATGCCGTTGTGCAAATTTAGTGGCATTTGTTTTGCCTCGCTTGGTAGTAATATTGCTGTAATTCTCTGTCTCATAAACGGCTATTGCATCTTGGCACATCGGAGGGAGGAGTCAAGATGATGCAGGAAGTTAATGCTGAGCTCCGGCTGGCGGGCACTGTGGGGGACAGATACCTTTGAAAAAAACATAACGATTGCAGCTTCAATCACAATAAAAAGCAAGTTATGCCCAAGATAAATGGAAGTCCCGGCCCCATACCTCTTTATGCCACCATCGCCTAATGTTTTATAAAAAGGACATGACTGTGCTATTGTACCGCCACGGTCTGACCCCTAAACGACTTAAGACTTCCTAATGCTGTCATGGCGTTGCAGAAAATTGTCAGCATTGTTTTGTAAAAACGGTTAAGAAGTAAGGTATGCTGGAGGAACTGTTTCTCAGCTGGCCTGGCCAGTGTTTCACTGCTGCCACACGCCTGACTTAAAAGAATGAGTGATTAACAGGCATCTGAAGCACCTGAGGCAATGTAAATCATGTGTGCTGAAGCAGAGAAATGTAAAACATGCAGGTCAGTGTGACCCGGGGACCAGGGTTGGGAAACACGGCCTTAGGCATCCCCAGGTGTTACGACACGCCCTTCATTTTAAACACCAAACATGGTCGTAACATCAGTAAGGATTCCCTTAAAGCAGGATGGGGGGGATAAGTTTGGGCTTCTCTGCTACCCCCCGCGATCCGACTCCAGATAAGCAATGAATGAATGAAAGGATGAGGGTGCAATGTGATGCGGAGCAAAGCTATTGCTAATACTACTACTTAAAGAGCAAGTGGCCTCCAAATCAACTATATTTTGCTGATAAACTGTATAAATGAGTGTCTAAGAGTGCTGTAGTCATGTGTAAACATTCATTTACCATTTAATTTAGTCTTATTTAAAATAGAAATCTCTTGCCTGAAACCATCAGTGTTGCACTCCTTAAATCAGGCGTCTGCACTACATTTAAATCAGCCATCGCTATTGGCTGAAACCGTACACCGTGACATCGTCAGTACAGTGTGATGTCGGCTGCACTGCTGCTATGGGGTTTAATAGCACCCGAGTCTTGGCAGCCTCCGGGTGGCTCAGCCACTCACAAACTGATGCAAAACGAAACGGCTCAGGGCCGCCCACCTCCTCCAAAAAAAAACCTTCCTCTCTCTGTCCTCTGGTAAAGAAGGTGTGGAGAGAAATCCTCCAGACTAGGAAGCGTGCTGCTGTTTGTCCTTCTGTGTAGGGTATGTGAGAGTGTGTGTGGTTGTTAGCAGCTTATTTCTCTGACAGTGAATCTTTGAAACCTCTGGTAGGGCGCTGACTTTCTCGTTAAAGTTGAAGTCTCTTTCCGGAGTATTTATCTTATCCGATGGCTGACAAACATATCACACAAACAGTCTCTCGATCTGTTTTGCTGTCTTACTTCCCGATATTTAGACATCTTACCTCGGATTGGATAAAAGCAACGTTACTACCACTAACTCTGTTTGCTCGGGGACATAGATGTTTCATCTGCACTAATAACAAGCCTGGAGGAGCGTCAGCCGTGTGTTTGAGTTGCTAATGCTAGCAGTTAGCTTCTGTTGAAAAGAGATGTTCCCTGATGATTCTGGACACCAAAACAACAACAGCCTTCTCTGTTATGAGTCAAAATGGGTAAGTCCAATTCACAGTGTGATGTAGATCTGTCAGGATTTTCAAATCCTAGAGTTTCACCGTCTATTTTCTATCAGAAGCGAATGCAGGAGATAAATGTAGGAGACCATTTTCATGTTCAGCCTGCATAAAAAACTCAGAGTAACCAATTGTAATCAGAAATAATTGTTAAAAACTGTTTTTTCAGTCAACCACAACTCTAAGTCAACAGATAAAAGACAAGTAAGGACTTTTAAATAATTACTCTTACATTTCTATCACAGTTCAACATTAACTAGCTTGGCTCAGGAGTTAGTTTGTCCTGCAATCAATGTGGTGTTTAGATTTATGTGCTTTTAAATTAGCGTTTAAAGACACATGTGGGTGCAAATAGGATACAAACTAAGCAGACTCTGATTAGAAAATATCTGGATGTGAAACGGTGCTTTAACTATGATGCTGCTGAAAGCAGGAATGTGATCCGTAATTTCTCATTTTTATGTGTGCTAACTGGTCAGCCTACTAAAATTATGGAACAATGCCCAGCCTATTGGGGAACGAGTGGGCGTGGCCAGCTACTTGTTTTCTTAAAGTGACAGAGCCCCAAAACAGCTCATTCTGGAAGGTACTGAAAATTTCAGGAATAAAGATACTGAAACTGCTTTATGTAATGGGAATTTTGTTAATAAAAACTTTAACATGTTTTGTATAGAGCTAGCATGACTTAAAAAACAGTCACGTCTCCTTTAAATAGTTTTTTAACAGAAATTTAACAAACACACTGAGTTTGTTTGATTCCCAGACGAGGACCTACTCAGTCAAAACAAAGTCCTCTCTGGGGAAGCTTCTCATAGTCAAGGTGGAGAAAGATCCTCGCTTCGGCCTCCCAGAGGACGAGTGGTTCTGTTCCAGAATAGTGGTGACGACTCAGAACGGAGAAGAAGTAGTTTTCCCCTGCTACAGGTGGATTTCTAGGGGAGAAAAGGTGGAGCTAAGAGGAGGAAAAGGTTGGCTTGAATTAATTACATTCCATTAATAACTTTTTTACAGCTATCAATGAGTTTAAATGCTGTTTCTCCACCTCAAAGCCATGAAGGTATTTGAGGATGTGCATCCTCTGCAGATCGAGCACCGAGAAGATGAACTCAGACTTAGAAAGAGCTTGTACCAGTAAGCTGTTTTTGCTGTTTCTCCCAGTTTCAAATCTGAACAAATTTTGCAGACCGGCTTGTTGGTTTATGGTTTAGATGGGAGATGGGGGATGGCAAGCTGCTACAGCTCAGCCAGTTCAGAGCTATATCTGAGCTCCCAGCAGAGATCCGCTTCTCTGCGTCTAAATCAGAAGAGATGTCCTTCAAGAAAAGGATCATGTGAGCCCATTGAACACTTTATTGATGCATTCCAGTCAGTCTTCATGTGTTTTACTCATCTGTCTTTGCTTCTTAACTTCAGTGGTTATGAACTGATGTTCAAGAGGCTAGTTGGGTCCAAAAAGCAATGGAAGAACCTCAAGGACATGAAAAAGTTCTTCCAAACCAAAAAGACAACCATGTCAGGTATAAATAAGTCAGCATTTCTGTTATTTATTTATTTTATCATATAAAATGTGATTTTTGCCACTGATATATCATCAAAATTGATTCTATGAAAACTTAGTTTCTGAACAATTTCTTGTCTGAAGGTTTAATTTGGAAAATAAATAAATAAATAAAAGAAATTTCCCCTGATTCTACCTATCAGAGTATGTTTCGAAGCACTGGGACGAAGATGACTTTTTCGGATTCCAGTACCTGAATGGGCCAAACCCCAACGTGATCAAACTCTGCAAAAAACTCCCCTCAAACTTCCCTGTGGAGGAGATGGTGAGGGATTTTCTCCCACGTGGAAGCACCCTGGAGATGGAAATGGAGGTTTGACATGAAAGAGCTTTTAAATGGGGGTGTATTTGTTTGGGATTCATGAGCTATCAGAAGGACGAGCAGCATTTCTACAGCTGTCACTACATTTCCCTCCAAGTCTTTGTGTTTATGAGCCTTACAGAAGGGCAACATCTTCCTGGTAGACCAGAAGATAATGGATGGAATACCAACCAGGATGGACGATGGAAGGGCTTGTTTCATAAGCTCTGGTTTTTGCTTGTTCTACATGAATCCCGACAAGAAACTGGTGCCTCTTGCAATACAGGTATTCTACAGAGACTCAGTTTTGCACTTCCTATATGAACTTAACTCATTCACTGCCAATGACAACTAAAGTCATTGGCATTTTTTTTACTGTGTGGGCATCGGAACGAGCCCCCGCACCGTTAGAACAAACATCTTAGCTCTGAAGCCGTTCTTCATCTGCATACGTCACACGTCACGTGATCAGGAAGCAGAACGTCCATGTGTTCGGAGATCGTTTTGGGCCGCTGCTGTAAAAAAAGGTCAATAATACCGGCTGCGTCTGCAGCTAGACCTTACTCAAAAAAGTGAGGCGCGAACCGGAAAAGCTTCTGCCGATCACAATTCAACAATGGATTATGAAAGAACAGATAACGCTTGAAACGCGCGGATTCTTCCTGATGTAAGAGGTGAATCTCCGGTTTGTTTTGACGTCGACATCATCCTAGCGCGTAACGTTCTGCGACTCATTAAAAAAAACTGTAAAAAAGGTGAGAAACGCTGGCAGTGAAGGGCTTTTCTGATCAGGAAACAGCTGGCAACGAATGACTTAATATATTTTTTGACTCCCTGTTTGACGTGGTGCCCCCAGAAAAGTTTCATACGGGTAACCATACATGGGGCCAGAGAACATTTTTGGGGTGACACGCCAATTTAATTGTAATTTAATTGGTAACTTTGGGAAAGTGTAGCCTGAAGTCATGCAATAAATACACGGGTCTTCCCAGGGTATGGACAGTGGGGTGGCCAGCAATTTTCTAAGGTTGGCTGTCACGGCCTTTAAACTTCCAAAAAACGATTTCCAACTAAAGGCCGTTGGTGAGAACGGGTGATTTCCTTTAAGCACGCACTTTTAGACTTGATTTCTTGCAAATTTTCTCACCCTTGGCCACCCCTTGGAGGCGCCACTGCCTATATGGTGCAGAAGGACAATGAGTGCAGCTGAGGTTGTAGAAATGCCTGTGCACCTTCCTTCCACATTTCTACCATGTTTTTGTTCCAGCTGCGTCAACAACATTCCGAACAGAATCCCATCTTTCTGCCGGATGACCCGCTGACAGACTGGGTTCTGGCCAAGCTGTTTTTCAACAGCTCGGATCTGGTGTTGTATCAGGCCGTCTATCACCTCATGAAGACTCACTATCTGGCAGAAGTCTTCACTGTCGCTACTCTACGCTGTTTCCCCTCAATCCATCCTCTCTACAAGGTATGACCTGCCACGACAAAGCCCGTCAACCATTCAAATGTCAGCCATTTTTCCTTGAATGTGACCTAACCTTGAATTCTCCGGTATAGCTGCTGTTCCCTCATTTCCGTTACACTCTGCACATTAACATATTGGCTCGCGAGTTCCTCCTTGGACCCGGTGGGGCCATGAGTCAGGTAAGAAACCTCTCATGGAGCTAAATTGAATTTTCTGAATTCCATAGATAAAACTTGATTATTTAAAAACTAAAATATGTAATCTAATGACCAATAGAGTTCATGTGGAGTGGACGGACTGATGGAGCTCATGAGAAGAGCTCAGTCTGACATGACCTACAGCTCCCTCTGCCTGCCTGAGAACATCAAAGCACGAGGACTCAACTCTGTCCCTGACTTCTACTACAGAGACGATGGTTTGAAGCTGTGGAGCCACATAAACAGGTCATAATTCAATTTTACAAAAAAATCTGATTTAAGAATGTAATTTAAACATATTTTATCTTCTATCAGTTATGTGAAGAGTATGGTGGAGTACTTCTATCCCTCAGACAGTGTTGTGTGTGATGACACGGAGCTGCAGGAGTGGATTCATGAAATATTCACACATGGATTCTTAGAAAACAAACTCGCAGGTAAAAAAAGTGTTTTATAATAAATGTTTCCAAAATACGGCATTGCTGCAAAAGAATAAGTGACATTTCCCCAAATATTGATTCTCTACCAGAGGCGGCACCAAGGAGGAGTCAGGGGGGCAATGGCCTCTTTTAGAAATGTGGAGCCCCCCACCCCTCCGACCTTTCTCTGCTGTCCAGCCAGTCTATTCTGCATGTTTTTTTAACCCTCTGGGGTCCATGGACGCGTATCCGCGTCTTTTGAACAGGTCTGATTTGGGACGCTGTAGCAGCAAGACTCCGCCTCCCTGAGTTTCGGTTTCAATTCAGCTTTAGAAAGGAGATTATAAACTACACCCCAATTTTTACATTGTGTTAATAGGCAACGTAAAAGCGGAGTTAAACTAAACTAAAAAACGACCTATTTTTAGACAACCTGACAACTTGTCAAAACAGCAGTTTAGTAATCCGTAAGAGGGAATGTGCTTGTGAACATAAAAACCCACTAAAACATGAGATCCTTTTGCTGTTGGTGGAAGTCTCACATATCTGAGGCTTTTGTTAGGCTTATATAAAGGATGATGAGAAGGATAAATGTCCACCAGGCGGTTCAGATAGTACGGCTGTTTTTTGAACTGGAAGCAGCGGAAGTGGACGGAGACTCACAGCCGGAGTCTGAGGCAAATAGCGAGGATGTTGAAGACGATGACGCAGATCCATCCTTCCTCATAGAAGAGTTGGGTCATGACGAGGTAGAGGATGAAGGCAGAGATGCAGCTCCTCGGAGAACCAACAAGAGGAGTGGGCGGCGCCATGCAGCTGTCTCGGAGTGAGACAGAGCCACTCCCCACTCCAAATGCACGTACATTATTGCCAAATTAATAAAATAAGTATAAATTCAGATAGTCCAGGTTGTCCTGAAAAAAATGATACCCCATAAGGCAAAATTTATTGTTTTTATTAGAAAATACAAAAGAAAAACCAAAAGGAGTCAAAAACGGTGATTTACACCCTGGATGCCAGAGGGTTAATACAAGAAAGGAGAAAACAGATGGGACAATAAGCTAAATTATTTTTCATTTGATTATTTTAATAGTAAAAAGATTTTCTGTAGAAACTGTCCCCGCCCCTACAGAAGATAAAAAATTCTGAAACCATGTGTGTTCTCTGCGGCCCTCTGATAGTTACGTAGAGCTTTTTCTGTAATGGCCCTCTTCACTGTAAAATAGGTTCCCTTTAGGGCAGTGGTTCCCAACCTGGGGCTGTGACCCCCCAAGGGGGTCCCCTCAATTTTGTCTGTGCTGAGGTTGTGAGGTTTACAATATTGTATTTGTAATAATTACATTTATAAAACACCAGTAACAAACCCAACTGTATAATCAAAGTGCCACATACATTTAATCACTTTTAATGTGGGTCGAATGTGGTTGGGGGTCCTGGCTCGACTTGGACACAGGCAGGGGGGTAGCTGCTTTAGAGGTGAGGACAGCTGAGACTACTGCCCTGTTTAAAGTGGCTTTGAAAACACATTTGTTTTCTCTGGCATTTAGTGACATCCAGTAGTTTACAAGTTTTATTATATTTTGGCCTTTTTTTTGTATTTGTAGTCTCAAGAATGTCATTGCTTGTTTCTGTTCTGAGCAGCACTTCGGGACAACTGCTGTTGCTGTAAAAATGTGCTTTAAAAGTCAAGTTACACTTGACATGTTTAATTGTCAACTCGATGTTGCTCTTGATAGGTTTCCCGGCGAGCTTCGGTACCGTGGCTGAAGTGATCAAGTTCATCACCATGGTGATCTTCATCGTGTCAGTCCAACACGCTGCGGTCAACAACGGACAGGTGGGGCAAAAGTGATTGATTTGTTCGAAATAAGCCCAGATTTGAAATATAATTTAACAAACATTTGAGGTTTTATAAACATTTAGTCTTTTCTTTAAATTAGAAGTCAATTTTTCTTAATTTGTGAAGCTGATAAACATTTTTTATGTAGTATCTTGCTCTTTACAATTGCCTGCTGCTGCACTTTAAATTCCAGTTCGACTACCACGGCTGGACACCCAATGGCTCTCTCCTGCTGCACACATCTCCTCCGACCATCAAGGGCCTGTCGAGCATGGGGACATTTCTGGAGGCTCTCCCAAATGAAGGAGAGACGGTCAATTTTGCAGCCTCTGCTTTTGTTCTCTCATCCAAATACACAGACAAGGTGAGTCGAGAAAGACGAGAGCTTTAAATGCAGCTGAGACGAAGCACTGCACCAGCTTGACTTCATGCCTTTGCTGTGACTCCAGGTTCCTTTGGGTGAATACCCTGAAGAGCTCTTCGATGAGTCTGACCCCAAGCGGATGATTAAGGAATTTCAAGCAGAGTTGTCCTACTTGAAAGAAGAAATTAAAGCAAGAAATACTCGGCTGAAAGTTCCCTACACGTATCTGAGCCCTGATGAGATAGAGAACAGTGTGTCGATTTAGGAGAAACGGGAAAGACGAGCAGAAACGATCGTGTTCCCTGGTACTTCCTTATAGGTTAGGTTCAGGGCTGTGCTTTTATTTTTGAAATACACTTTTTATAAAATAAAAATTTGTAAACAAAACAAAAGATTTAGAGAAAACTGTAGAGTGTATTAAAGTTATTTTCACTTAAGGAAAATATATAAAAGATGTGAGGACTTTATTTAATTGCAGTAAACTGCATACATTTTCAAACCTTTACGACTCCTACTCCAACATCAGATAAACCTAAACACAAGATCTGCTCTGGACTGAACCCTGGGTTGGGTCAGATTCACTCATCAGTTTGGAAAATGAATAAAATCCATTTAAAGTGCTGTCATTTCTAATCCACAGATTTATTGTGATTAGTCAACAATCTGTTTGTTTAATAAGTAAAAAGGCAAAATATTGCATTTTAACTTTAATAGATCCTTGAGGATAATAAAAATCTAGTGTGTACATCTGTTTTTGTCAAAATATACTTCTTACCAGAATAAGAAGTCCATGCAAAGCCAAATCCCTCCCTCTCCCAAAGGAAAAATACAAGATCAAACCTGACAAGTGTTCTTTTGTTAAGGCGCCGTGACGAGTAGCGTTGATTTACTCCAAAACAAACCTCTTAATAGCAACATTCACACAATGCCACGGCGGATCGAGTGCAGCTTGGTCTCATTTGGTCAGGTGTTGACGTGACGCAAGACACGATGGAAGTAGAGTCTGTCTCGTCCGGAGCACATGGCCGGAAGGGGCACGGGCACCGTCTTGTGCTCTGCTACGTAGAAATGGCACTTCTTAAGATGAACGGACATGCTGGGAATATCAGTGAAACCCCACGAGGTCACAGGGCTGAAGGCAGTGCTGAACCTCCACACCTGCAACAGTAGCAAAGAACACGTAGTAGTGTGGGATTATTTAATGTTTGACTAAATTAAAATATAAAAGGGATAGTTTAAAAACATACTTTGTTTTGGATCTGCCATGATACAGTGCGTGGACCTCGTAGACCTAGTCTTGGCTTCCACTGCAGCTCTACAATGCCCCTTGTCTGAAGGAGGCTGGCACACACCTCCCTCATCCTCCGTGAAACCAGTGACAGCTGGCACAAGCTAAAACTATCCAGGAATCCAGCGATGTGCCACAGTACCTCAATGGGCAGCCCACTAAGCTGGTCAGACTCCCAGTCACTTGGGAAATCCAGCTTTGGGCAAGGCTGAACTCCAAATGACTTGAGGTGCCCGTCATGAACCACTCTGGCTCCACGGGTTGTCGGGTAAAACCTTCGCTGGGAGAACGTACAGCCATAATACGCGAGGGGGCAGCGGTGCTCCATCCAGCCATTAAGACCAGCGTGAATGTCACCATGGACATTTCTGAAATGGGAAGAAAACTGGTCTCGGCGGAATGGCTGACTACAGATGAAGGGGATTGTGTGCTTGTAGCCGAGGTTAAACGGGATACAAGGGGCCACCTCGAACTTCAGAGCCTCGGGGACCAGGTTGAGGAGGAGCGCACGGAATGGGCTGGGGTAAGCCAGCTGCGACCCAGCGTGGTCACAGGCTGAAGCAGAGGCCATGTCGCCCACTCTTGTGTTGGTAACCAATATCGCAGCAGGAAAAGTGATTGTCTGTGTGCCAAAATCAACACGATAACCATCGCCGTAGACCATGTCAGAGGTCCTTCTGCACTCTGTGGACGCTAGACAGAGGAGTAGGGCTGCTGTGATCAGATCAAGCCCTCCTAGACCCATGGGGTCGCCCCCCTGCTCCAGATCTGAAGTATCCACTGCCTTGTCCTCCACTGTGACTCCTAGTTTATATTGTGACTTGTGTGGAATGATCCCTCCATTGGATAATGAATACAGCTGGTGGTCGGTGTTGAACCGTTCTTCTAGAGGAACCAACGCTCCATCTTCCAGCGCTATGTGACTCGCCAGCTGTGCCACAGCAGGACTAGCATGGACTGGAGATAACATCTGAGGAGTAGCACTTTCAGGAACATCAGTGTTGTTTTCTTGGACCTCAGGTCTACAGGCTGTCTCCAGAAAGGCCTCAGCTGCTGCTGACAACAGTTCACTGGGCGTGTTTTCAATCGTTACATTAGCTCCTGCAGCTCCATTTTCATTCAAACAGCTGGAACAAGTATTTAACTCTTGAATGTCTCTTTGGGGCAAACTCTCATCACCTTCAGGTGTTGTGCCCTCAAGCCCATTGTAAATCCCTTCATTGCTGCTCAAACTCGACTTTAAAAGAACATCTCTGCTATCCAAACACTCGGAGGAGCTTTCACCACCGTTGCCACTAACAAAGTCTAACGCCGCAGCTAAACTTCTTGCTGTCTCTATTGTGGCTTCATACGGTTTACTGAAGCGTTCCTTATTCAAGCCATTAATGCCCCTGAGGATTTTTGTTTTTGCCAAGTCTCTTGAAGTTGGTCCTGGTGGTTGTGTGGGTGAGGATGATCCAAAAGAAGTTGATGCCTCTGAATCAGATGGATGCAAAGGTGAGTGTTTCTCATTGTTCTCTTTACGAAGACGGACAAGAGGCTCTTCTAGTGCAGAAAGTGCCATGGCAAACACTTCATGAGACTTGACGAGTGTACGCTGGTCCTGAAGAGCAAGTGCCATGTCCAGTTGCTCCACCTCCTCCACCACACGACTTAGGCTCTCATAAGAAGTATAGTCCAAGCAGCTAACGGGACATCTGTTCCACTCCATTGTGCAGCAGACAACTCCAGCCGGGCACATGTCCAAGTGTGCAGACATCTGGTTGCGGATCAGGGTGGCTGGGCAGCCGTAGCCGCTGTTGAGGCACGGAACCCTCATCATCGGGCACAGAAGTTGGTGCTCCTCAACTTTGCAGGAGTGAAACCCAGCCCCACAGAGCAGTGGACATGAAATAAGATCACAAGAAACTCCAGGTTGAGGTTTGAGTGTGCACC
This sequence comes from Nothobranchius furzeri, assembly GCF_043380555.1. NCBI lineage: Eukaryota > Metazoa > Chordata > Actinopteri > Cyprinodontiformes > Nothobranchiidae > Nothobranchius > Nothobranchius furzeri. Next base: position 3,933,479 of record NC_091742.1, on the reverse strand, counting down.
TCAGGTTGATACAGGACACACAGTGGACATGGTCCTCCATCTTCAGAGCTGAGGGGGTGGATAGGTTCCCAGGTGTCTTCCTGTGGGAAAATATAACGTCATGTGAAATGGGAGGAAAAATCTGAAAGTGTAAATGCAAAAATAATGAAGATAAACACAGAGGTGATCAACAAGTATTTTGTATTTTAAGTCAAAAATTATTCTAAATCAATAAAAATAAATGGACATTCTTTAGGTTTTTTACACTTCACTAAAGAATTAAAGAATAAAATAAAAATGTTATAAGAAAGCTCTTCATGGACAAGCCCTGAATAAAAAAGCTGCTTTGGTCTGAACTGGGAGCTGCTATTCTAACATCAAACCACCAGATGTCACTGCGCCAGCTGCTTCAAACTTGTATTATAGTAAACATATTAATGAGGCTTTGGCACGTATTTGGGTTTAGCTCGGTTAAAGTCATTGCAGGAGTTTTACCACAACAATAAAAATGACGCTAGTCCTTTATTAAAATAACTTATTTAAGCTAACTGGACAATCTACAACTACAATACCGTTTTTAATAAGTCAAAACTAGTCTAGACTAAAAACAAAAGGTTGCCATAACACCATAATGTTAAACAAGGACTATTGTTATCTTTATTCCTTCTAAAAACGAAGACGTTACCCCAGCTTTATGTCAGGCAAAAGTTTGGCTGCAGCAAACAGCTTTTTTAACCCGCATTTCAACCGACTGCCATGACGTTTCGGTAAATTGTTTAGTAGCTTTTACATCACCCTACCACCCGTTTGTGGACAGCTTTCCAACTAAAACAACTTGTTTGGAAAACAATGGATGACAGGCTAACTCAGACTGACCTCGGCCTAGGCTAAAGCTAAAAACAAGTCCCGAAGTTTACGGTTCAACACTTTACCACGACATGACTCTGTTCGACGTGCTTCTCACCTGCTCGTCGGGGATACCCGTCATAAAATACGATCCGAGGAGAAACTGCTGAGGATAACTAGCTCGCTCAGCCTTCTTCTTCTTGTTTATTCTTCTTCTTCTGTTGTTTAATGGCGGGTGGCAACCAACTTTCAGGTGCATTTCCGCCACCTACTGAATGGGAGCGTGAGTCGAAGTGGGGAGTATCCTACTTAAAAAAAAAAAAAAAAAAAAAAAAAAAATATATATATATATATATATATATATATATATATATATTCTATCAAGTAATCCACTGTCCCTTAAAAGTCTCTGACCAACTTATACACCACTAGTCCCCCATTTTCTTCCTTTTTTTTTAATTGCAGAAAAGCATATTTACATTACAAATAAGGCGAACATGCCAATGTATTCAGATGAGAATTGAACAGTCAGTGAAAAGGGGGAGGACAAAAACAAACAAAAAAGGCACAAAAACAATGCAAGGGACCACTACACAGTTCCAGGAAGTCTACAAAAAAGTCTATACATATCTTCATAGCTGTTATTATTGATACATTTAAGGGATCTTAGATACAATCTAAAATCATGTACAAATGCATTGAACACAGGGGGTGATTTCAGTATTTTTTGTCTATGTATGAAGAATTTTGCCAGACAGAGAAGTAGATTGTAGCAGAGTTCTTGGTTGTTTGTTTGAAGGAGAGTTCCAAAGGTGACGACATCTCTTGGGACATGGGATGTTCAAAGAGAAATACGGACAACAAGGAACGAAGGACTTCCGCCGTTTGGAACGATTACACCAGAAACGCGCACGTCTAAGAAACCACCTTCGCTTCTGTTTAAGATGCCGGGACGAAAACATCACACCCACAAGCCTACAGCTGAAAACATCGATCCGGACCAAGACAGCACAAAATATAATAGAAAGAGCACAGAGAGCACTGCTCAAGGAGAGGATAAGGAACGTCATAACCAAACAGAGGCGTGTGGAGGACGAACTGGAAAGAGGACACCTGGACTTGAAAAGGAATTACAAACTTGATAAACAAATGGAGGAACTAATTAAAGGACACATGATGGAAAAACAGGAACAAGAGTTCATAAAAGTGAAAGAAAGACACATAAAGAAGTTAAACAGACTCATAAACAAGAAAAAGAGGGGAGAAATACAAGGCAACTCCACACCAAACTCATGGGTATGTAACATTTCACAATACAAACTAACAGAAGCAGAAGAGAGCATATTAAAGAAAGGTTTAAACTTTGCAGTCACACCAAAAGAAATACCATATGATTAATTTATTGTAGCAACAGAACTAGCATGTCAACAGATCACAGATGAGGGAAAGAAAGCAGAACTCAGAAATAACGTAGTTGGGATATTAAAAAACAGCCAAATTCAACACAGCAATATTACAAAAGAAGAACAATCAGCCATGACAGCTTTATCCAAAAATGAACAGATAATTATTCTACCGGCAGATAAAGGAAGAACCACAGTAGTTATGGACAGAGAAAAATATAAACAACAGATGAAACAGATGCTAGAAGACAAAAATACATATGAAATACTTAAAAAAGATCCAACAGAAAACATTAAGAAAAACATGAAAAAATTACTGAAGCCACTGCACGAAAAAGGCAAAATAACAGAAAAAATGTACAAACACTGGATTCCCACAGCAAACATAACACCAAGAATATATGGAACACCAAAAATACATAAACAAAACACCCCACTTAGACCAATAGTTGACAGCATAGGTACACCAACATACAACATGGCAAAAGATATCAGCAGAATCATCAGCCCGTTATTAGGAAATACAGACCAACACTGCAAAAATAGTATAGAATTGGCAAAAGAACTAAAGGAAATTACAATAGAAGACAACGACATACTCATCTCACATGACGTCACATCTCTGTTCACAAAAACACCAACCCAAAAAACCATAGACATAGTAGTTAACAGAATTAGACAAGACAAAACTTTACATAAAAGGACAAACCTCACAGCAGATGACATAGCACAACTGATAGGACTGGTAGCTAACTCCACTTACTTCACATACGACAACACAATATACAAACAACTGGAAGGCTTCGCCATGGGTAACCCGTTATCAGCCACCCTGTGCGAGTTTTTCATGGAAGACCTGGAACAAAAAGCCATAGCCACCGCCCCCCCAAACTGCAAAATAAAACTATGGAAACGCTACGTAGACGACATACTGGAAATCATACCAAAATGTCAAACAGAAACACTAACACAACACTTAAACAATATTGACGACACGGGCAACATAAAATTCACTTATGAGTTAGAAACAGAAGGCAGCATAGCATTTATGGACATGAAAATCACCAGGCAGACCGACGGGACCCTAAACATAAACACATACAGGAAACCAACACACACAGACCAATATCTATTATGGACATCAGAACACCCCACCATACACAAAATGTCAGTAATCAGAACATTATATCACCGAGCAAACATAATAACAGAAGAGAGAGACCGTAAACAAGAGGACAAACACATACAACACGCTTTAAAGACCTGCAGATACCCGACATGGGCAATAAACAAAGGAAAACAACAAACAAAAACAGAAAGCAAAGAACAACCCAAAAAAAGAACCAGAAACCCAGAAAGACAAGAACCAAAACCAGTGATAACCCTACCATATATCAGAGGCATAACGGAAAAAATAAGAGCAACAATGAAAAAACACAACATAAACACACCAACAAAGCCATACACAACAGTTAGAAACAGATTAGTACACCCAAAAGACAAAATATCAGCTGGACAAAAATGTGGAGTCATCTACGAAATCCCATGCAAAATATGCAATAAAACATACATAGGAGAAACCGGACGCCAACTCAATACACGGACAATAGAACACAGAAAGGAGTGCGAGAAAGAGGCAAATCGTAAACACACAAGAGCAGCAAAAGAAGAAGCAGAAAGTACAATAAAAAAGTCAGCCGTAACAGATCATTGCTTAAGAGAAAACCATATAATGGACTGGGACAGCACACGGATCATAACCACTGAACAACAAAAATACAAAAGATGGATCAAGGAAGCAATCGAGATAAGGAGACGTGGATGTGGGACCATGAACAGGGACGACGGAGTTTACACGCTGGACCACGCATGGGACTGCATCGTCGGAGAGGGGAGAGCGGGCAGTAGAGGGCGACAACGTCCTCTGCTGCCCGCAGATAAACGGAGAAGGAAGTGACGCGCCACCATCAGCGTCAGCCTGAAGAAGCCGGCAGCTGTCGGCGAAACCGTAGCTACAAACAGGTAAACAAAACTGTTTCTGTGTTTAAAAAAGAACGAAAGCATGGATTTACAAAGACACAGCAAGAACACACCTAAGATGGGATTCCAATCGACATCTCTTGGGACATGGGATTCCAATCGACATCTCTTGGGACATGGGATTCCAATCTGAGGTTGAATCCAGTTCTTCTTCTTCTTCTTCTTCTTCTTCTTCTTCTTCTTCTTCTTCTTCTTCTTCTTCTTCTTCTTCTTCTTCTTCTTCTTCTTCTTCTTCGAGTTTATACTCAGTTTATTGGCGGGTGACATCTAACTGCTAAGTGCATTTCCGCCACCTACTGTGCTGGAGTGTGAGTCGGAGTAAGAGCGTATCAAAAAACAACAAAAAAACTAAATTCTATTGAACAAACCACTGTGTTTTAGATACTCAATAACGAACCCATATTTCCCTTCTTCACCATTTAACATACTTTACACTTATCACTCCACCTCCTATGCTTTTTAACTTCTCCCTGAGTCTTCCTCTACTTTCCTCATATTTTATGCAGTTACATAAAACATGTTCCACCGTTTCTCCCCCCACCCCACATCCACACAATCCTGTGGGATGTTTCCCCATCAGATGCATCGTATTATTAAGCCCAGTATGTCCCATTCTTAATCTTGATATTATTCTTTGATCTCTACTATTCATCGTTATATTTTTCCATTGTCCTACTTTCCCTTGCATCTAAAATAAATGTCTTCCTTTCTCTTCCCTTTCCCACATCCTGTGCCACTCTTCCATTACATGTGCTTTAATGATAGATTTAATTTCAGCGGCACTATATGCAATATTTATTATTTCTCTCTCTCTCTTATTGCCTTTTTTGCAAAATAATCTGCCATTTCATTTCCTTCTACTCCTTTATGTGCCGTACCCATAAAAAGTTAACTTCTGTACCCAATTTCCTTAATCTAAATATGGTCTCATATATTTCATATAAAATATCTATTCGACTCTTGGTAGACATTAATTCAACTGACACTAATACAGATAATGAATCAGTACATATAATTCCTTTTTTAATTCTATTTTGTTCCATCCATTGAAGACTAAATAATATAACTATCATCTCCACTGTGTACACAGATAAATGACCTGGAGTTCTTTCCCTAACTACTCCTCCTGTATGTGGTATTACAAAGGCAAAACCAGTTTTCCCCCTACCAGTTCCTTTGATCCATCTGTAAATGTATGCACAAAAGACTCATAGCTGTTTAACCTATCTTCTGTAATTTTATCCCAATCCCCCCCCCCCCCCCCCCCCCCCCCACTGCTTCTCATTTTATCATAAATACTATAATCAACACACACTTCTGGAAATATCCATTTTGGATTAACTGTATATAAACACTTTTTAATTTGTACTTTAGCTTGGATCTTACCGTCTTTTGCCCAATCTTGCACTTTCCAGCTACCATATTTCTTCTTCATTTCCTCCGTCTCCCAACACGGACTCCGTGCCCTTTTTACCATGTGTTTGTTGTCCTCACACCCTCGTATACTTGCCCAATAATTTAAAGCTATCTGTTTTATTCTAAGCTGTATTGTTATCTCTCCCATTTCTACCTGTATTGCCACAATAGGCGTAGTTTTCATTGCTCCTCAACACACTCTTAATGCTTGACTTTGTATGATTTCAATCCGTTTCATTAATGTTTTAGATGCTGAACTATAAACTATACTCCCATAATCTAATCGTATCATTGCACTGTACATGTATTTAACGCCTGAGCACTAGCCCCCCACTCATATCCTCTCACACATCTCATTATATTTATTACTTTTTGCATATTTCCTCTATTTTATTTATATTATCCTTCCATATTAACTTTTTATCAAATATTACTCCTAAATATTTAAACCTATCTACTTGCTCCAACTCTTTTCCATACAATGTTAAATTCTCCATTACTTTCTTGCCCTTTGTAAACACCATACTTTTAGTTTTTTCCACTGAAAATTTGAAACCCCATTCATATGACCAATTTTCCACCATTTTAATGGCTTCCTGAATTTTCTTTTGCACATGTTGGATGTTTTTCCCTTTCTTCCATATTGCTCCATCATCTGCAAATAATGCCTTACCGAACTCATTCCCCGCATTCTGAAACACATCATCTATCATAATAGTAAATAATATTGGACTAATGACACTTCCTTGAGGAGTGCCGTTTTCTACTTTACACCCCCTAGAAAATGTACTTCCTATTTTTACTTGAATATTTCGCTCACTCAAAAAATCTTTAATCCAGTTATACATTCTTCCTCCTATTCCTAATTTTCTAAGTTTTATTAACAGTCCCTCTGTCCACACCACGTCAGAGGCTTTTTCTACATCAAAAAGACTACTACTAATCTCTCTTTATTAATTAATGCTTTCCTAATTTCCGTTTCTAAATAAACAATTGCATCCATCGTGCCTCTCCCTTTCCTAAACCCACTTTGATACTGTGATATCTTTTTATTTATTTCTAAATAATCTGTTAATCTATCTACTACCATCCTTTCCATTAGTTTTCCTATATGACATGTCAGTGCAACGGGTCTATAACTATCTGGACTACTTGATTCTTTTCCTACTTTAATTATTGGTACAATAACTGCTTCTTTCCAATTTTTTGGCAATGTTCCTGTTTCCCATATCATATTATAAATCTCCAGTAATTTCAATTTCATTTGCTTCCCTAGTTGTTTTAACATTATATAGCATATTTGATCTTCTCCTGGACTAGTCATACCAGTTGTAGCTAATGCACGTTCTAACTCAAACAAAGAAAAAGGCATATCCATAGTACTTTTAATATTACCTTCCCCACCTCCTCCCCCTTGTATTTCATATTTTTTTCTAGTTACTTCTCTCCTTTCTCTTCCTTCTTCTGACAAATTACCAGTACTATGGAGTGTAACAAATGTTTTAACAAGTACTTCTACTTTTTCCTCATTAGTTACAGCTAACTCATCTCCTACTTTTAACACTGGATAACTCCATTCTTTCCTTATTCCTTTCATTTTTCTCGTCATTCCCTATCGGCGTAGTTCTCCCCATTTTTCCACAAAATTTCTCCAACTTTCTCTTTTTGCTTTTTTAACAACTCTTCTCACCTCTGCTTGCAACTTTTTATATTTCAGTAAATTTTCCATATAATGTGTTTTCCGTAGCATCCTTAGGCTTTTATTTCTTGCTTTAATTGCTTTCTCACAGACTTCAGACCACCATGGTACTTTCTTCCTCTCCCTTGTGTTTCCTTTAGTTTTTGGTATCGCTAACTCTGCAGCCTCAATTATCACACTTCTAAATACTTCTTCCATTTCCACAGCTTTATCTGACATCACTACTTTTGACCTCCATTTTTCACAATCAGTTCTAAACTTATCCCATTTAGCCCTTTTAAAAATCCAACTCCCTTCCCTTCCTTCCGCCATCATCCCTCTAGTCTCGAAAAGTTGTGTTAGAATTAAACAATGATCACTTCCTATTGTATCTTCTAGTATGTCCCATTCACTTATTCCTGCCAACTCACTGGATACTAAAGTTATGTCTAATGCTGACATTTTACCTGAATATACATCAAATCGAGTTCCTCTCCCATCATTAATGCATACCAGATTCGCCTCCTCCATAATTTGTTCCATTATTTCCCCATTTAAATCAGTTTTCCTAGCCCCCCACACAGTACTATGTGCATTAAAATCACCGCACACAATTAAGTGTCTGCCATTAATCCCAACTCTTGACCTTGTTCCCTCAACTTCTAATCTTTTGCATGGATTATAATAATTTATTATAATAACCTTCCCCTAATTTGTAAACACCTCCACTATTACAAATTCTTCTTCTTTTCCGATCTCCAAAGTTACAAAGTAATACTACACCGCAGGGACTCATCCTGCAGTGCCAGACGTGTCCCCCTGCTTAAGTCAGGACATGTGCAGACTCATTTGAGGTTTGCTAGAGCATTTGGATAATCCAGAAGAGGATTGGGAGAATGTCATATAACTAACAGAACTTTTTGGTAAAACTCTACTCATCATGTTTTGAGGAGAAAGAATGCTGAGTTGCATCCCAAAAACACCACACTTACTATAAAGCATGGGGGTGGAAACATCATGTTTTAGGGCTGTTTTACTGCAAAGGCACCAGGACGACTGATCCAAGTAAAGAACAAATGTGGCCATGCACCGTCAGATTTTGAGTGACAACCTCCTTCCATCAGCAAGATGAAACGTGGCTGGGTCTTTCGGCATGACAGTCATCACACACACACCATCTGGGTAACGAAGGAGTGGCTTCGTAAGAAACATTTCAGGTCCTGGAGTGGCCTAGCTAGTCTCCAGATCTCAACTCCATAGAAAATATGTGGAGGAAGTTTAAGTCTCTGTTGCCTAGCAACAGCTTCAAAAACATCACTGCTCTAGAGGAGATCTGCATGGAGGAATGGGCCAAAATACCAGCAACAGCGAAGACTTACAAAAGAAGTTGGACCTCTGTCAGTCCCAACAAAGGGTATGTAACAAAGTATTGAGATGGACTTTTGTTATTCGCCAAATAGTTATTTTCCACCAAAATGTGGAAATAGATTCTTTAAAAATCAGACAAGGAGATTTAGTGGATTTTTGAGTTTTTCTCATTTTGTGTGAGCCAATGGTGCAAAATTACAGGGCTCTCATTTTTTTAAGTGGGTGAACTTGCAGAGTTGGAGGCTGATTAAATATTTTTGCCCTCCCGTGTATAAGTAAAACTAAAGCATTAGATGGCAGCTGGTTTTAGCTAAAATAATATTACATCTTTAACTGTTGCTCCTGAAAACCCTGGTAAAACAGTCTGGCTATGTTTTCAGAAAAGATAACTATTAGAAATGTTAAATGTGACAGATTGGTTGTTAAAAAAGCTTCCAGTGTGAGAAGCAAGTTTTTAAATTCTGGGACAGTTTGTTCTTAAATTATAAATGTTCAAAACCCCAAATCTGATCTGTCCTAACAATATAAAATATAGTGATTCAGTCCTATAACACAAGGGCTGAATCCTAAACGTGTACAGAATGTTTTGTCACGTTGTTGTAGGATGATCCTGATTTAGTAACAAGATGTCAGAAAATGCATTAAAGAAGCATTTATTATGTAAAACAAAAGTCAAATAAAAGATAAAATATGACTCAAGTTTAATGAAACATTTTGAGGATGTCAAAATTTTACATCAAGTCAAATGTTGATCTAATATCTGCACGACGTGCATGACTAGTTTTCTCAGGGTGGTAAAAATGCAAACTTAGTGTTGTCAGTATGCTATAAAGTACTTGTGTTCTTTCAATAATGCAATTAAGAGTATTATTTATTGTAGTAACCCCAGTTTTTAGCTAATAATTACATAATAAGTCACAATACGGCCTTGAGGTCAGCTGCATTCTGAGAACAGACTGAACCCTGCCCTGGAGTGCCTGTGGCCTCCAAATATTCTCTTCTTCTCAAACGTGTCACTTTTATTCTGGCTCAGCAACAGATGATCACTCCAGAAGCCCTGGGCAGAGTGTCACAGAGCCTTCTTCATAAGTTTATTTGTGAGATATGCTGCCTGTGAGTCGTGGGTGCTGTGCACACAGGGCATTTCTCCTGCAGGAGGCAACCTTTTGATAAAGGGTTAAAGTTAAACCACACCTGCTAACTGCTGTCATCTCTTCAGGATCCTGGAAATCAGGATGCTGTTTTTCCTCCATTGAATAAAAAAGCATATTACCGTAATAAATGTAAAAAATCTCTCTCTCTCTCTCTCTCTCTCTCTCTCTCTCTCTCTCTCTCTCTCTCTCTCTCTCTCTCTCCCCCCCGATATATATATATATATATATATATATATATATATATATATATATATATATATATTATATATAAGTGTGTGTGTGTGTGTGTGTGTGTGTGTGTGTGTGAATGAATCAGTAGCTCAATGAACACAATTGCTATTTCCAGAACTTTCACAAGGCTGGCTCTTACTTGTTTAACTTTATAACATGAAATTAAGGTTAATAATATAACTGATCACAAAATCTTCAATTGGTTGAAGCAAAAAGAAATACACCCCACCACAAAAACTACTACTTCTAGTATTTTGTGTGACCACCACGAAGAGTCAGGTTGGTTTAGGAACTTTTTCCCTTTAAAAATTAAAAGCTTTCTTGAATACAACATTATGCGCAAGTGATTTATCTTTGTCTGATACTGAAATGTATTTGTTGGTTTGAAGTGTCTGTCAAAGTAAGGTCCTATGGACACGTTTGACCCCCAAACAAACAGCAGATGGCGCAGAGGACGTTGACAACCGCTGTCCGTGGTGCTGAAAACATCCATGGCCCTCTTTTTGAGTCAGAAGTCCCAGGAGAACCCAGTGTGGGAAAATACTAGATCCAAGCTTTACTCTTCACTTTATTAGCGAGTATGACTTGTTTTGAATGATGTGTTTTACATTTTTAACAAAATTATGTTTTGCTTCAAACTTCTAAAATATTATTGTTAAAGACTAGAGAGAGAGAGAGAGAGAGAGAGAGAGAGAGAGAGAGAGAGAGAGAGAGAGAGAGAGAGAGAGAGAGAGAGAGAGAGAGAGAGAGACTCAAATACTGACACAGACCACGCGCCAAAGAGCACGGACGAAGACATTTGAGACATGTTTCGAGGATTTAGGTGAGTTTTACTCAACAATCTACAATTAAAACAGGAAATCAAGAGCTTTACATAGAGTTAAGGTGGCAGTTTGAGCAAAGATGTGATTTTGTATAATGAGACGTAATTGTTAAATTCTTCTTTATTCTGTTATTATAAACGGGAAAAAGGAAACAATGCAGGTTTTGAGAGATCCAGTCGTTGTGCACATTTTTTTATGTGGAATGAAAATAAACACGCTGATCGGATGGGATTTTTGTTCGCCCGCTCGAATATGGGATTATCTGTGTTAAATCGTGAGGAATACGACCGAGGGGGATGAGTCCCAAAGACGTCCTTTGGAAAGTGCGCTGTCCGTGCGCCATGGTGCTGAAATCGGGTTGCTACCGTAATATATCAATGGACCGCACGCGCAGGACCTACAACTTATGTAGTTTGTTTGTGTTAAACAAAATATCATAGCAACGAGCAATAGCCCGACTGTGGGTTTGGTGTCTTGCTCAAAGGCATTTAGGCTGTAGCAGATGGAAACAGGGCGTTAGGGAGCATGCGTGTTTGGTGAACTACACATGTGGCCTCCTTTCTCCAGCTCCCATCACACCAGCTTGTCTTTTCTACCCCCGCAGGTATCCGCGGATCCACCCCAGGTGCTGCGCTCGCAGGTCATGTCTCGGATGAACAGCAGATGATACGCCAGCGCAGTTGCCGCGGCTCATGCTCCGTGGCACAACATGGCACGCGTAAAGATGGGTCTGCTCGCTCTCCTCTGTCTTCCCGCGTGTCTCTTTCGCGTCCTCGTGCTCTCCCACAGCAGTGTCATCAACGAGAGGTCGGCGGTTCCTCGCGCCGCGTCCCGCTCCGTGGCCCGCATGGACGGGGACGTGATCATCGGCGCGCTTTTCTCCGTCCACCACCAGCCGTCCGCTGAGAAAGTGGCGGAGCGGAAGTGCGGGGACGTCCGAGAGCAGTACGGCATCCAAAGGGTGGAGGCCATGTTCCACACGCTCGACCGGATCAACTCCGACCCGAACCTGCTCCCTAACATCAGTCTCGGCTGTGAGATCCGGGACTCCTGCTGGCACTCCTCTGTTGCCCTGGAGCAGAGCATCGAGTTCATCCGGGACTCCCTCATCTCGATCCGAGATGATAAGGACGGCTCCAAATGGTGCATTGATGGGACTCCGTCCAATCAACCACCGCCTTCCAAGAAACCCATAGCTGGGGTGATCGGTCCCGGATCCAGCTCTGTGGCTATCCAGGTTCAGAACCTGCTGCAGCTCTTCAACATCCCGCAGATCGCTTACTCTGCCACGAGCATCGACCTGAGTGACAAGACTTTGTTCAAGTACTTCCTGAGAGTCGTCCCTTCAGACACCCTGCAGGCCCGCGCCATGCTGGACATTGTCAAGAGGTACAACTGGACCTACGTGTCTGCAGTTCACACTGAGGGTGAGAGTCCATCCCTGACCTGCCAATCCTCAATATGTTACCAAACTAGTGAGCAACAGGAGTTGAATCTGACCTCAATAGTCTAATCACCCATAGCATTAAAGCAATACTTTATTAAAAGTGACACATAGCCTATTGGCTGTTACATTTGTAGACGAGTCACACTCTGACATGCCCAGGATCACATGCATGCAGCCAAGATTTCAGAGGTCCTCCAGGTTTGATGATGTGATGAGAACATTCACTGAGCTCATTACTTGAGGGGACCTTGATTTTTACGTCTCGGTGTCTGCATTAATGTGCAGCTTGTAGCAGCAAGCAGTCACATCTGTGCATTTCCAAGGGTTTGTTCCGAAGCAGTGTTATTTTCACGACTTCACACTTAGTGTGCAAAGCTGTCTGCTAGAAAAGTGCACGATTTATATCCGTGTTGTCTTGTTTGTTGCGGTTAGATAGACAAAATAATTACTGTGAAATGAATTATGTCCACGGCCTTTCATGTAGGACTTGGTGAAACACAGTCAGTGATTGTGACTGACAGGTTACATTAGGCAGCCCCCCCCCTCCCAACCCCCCACCCCAGGAGCAGCAGATACTCTGGGACTGTAAACCATTTCTGGAAAGTCTTATTATAGTCAGGTACAAGAGGTGAGCACATGTTAGCATTAAATAGATTACAGAGGGATCAGGGAAAGAGCAGTACCTGGAGGAATCTCCAGGGGGCAGCAGTGGCATGACCCCCGTCTTGAGACCACAGTAAACTGAAAGAGAAATCAAATTTGGGAGGGGTAATTAAGGCTGCATTCCATTTCCCTTGTAGTTGCAGCTCAGATCTGGACCAGTCAAGTCAAAAAACCAGTAGGTCTAGTTAATGGTTGTGCTCGGTGACCAGTACAAGCCAAATCTCTTCATTCAACAGTGCCTAAACCGTATGTTTGTGTGACTGAATTATTAAGAAACAAGCATAATTGTTATGGTGAGAAGAAAAATGATATTTGGCGAAGCTAGCATGATTTTTCATGGACTGGGTAGCCATGCTGGATTTTGACGTTGAGGCTGGTCTGGAATCTCTTGACTTTCTGAGTCCGATCTCCATCTTTGGGGCATGTTCCAGCATACTTAAAGCCACACTGTGTAACATTTTTCATATTTTTAAACCATTTTCTTGAGCCAGTTTATTCTAAAATGACCCTTTACAGGGCTATTGAAGAGTCACTCAGACCGCCACCGCTCTCTGTGTTATCAGAATGCCTCACTTGCAACTTCAGAGTTGCCGGTCCTCTCCCTGTTGGACTTAGTACAGTGGAGCTGACATGCCAGGTGTTGGAGTCTGCTTCCAGTGTGTTTTAGCTCGATTAGTTTGATTTAGTAATGAAACGTTCCTGTAGAAACTAATGAAGGCTGAGGAGACATTTCAGCTGTTAGATTAAGGTGTTAAAAAGACAAACACATAGCGAGGAGATACGTTTTACTTTTGGCTTCACTAACGGACACTATCGGGTGCTTAAACCAACCCAAAACTGCATAGTGTGATCTTAATAAGTAGACATCTGAATGTAATCCTGAAATTGAAGCTGAAACAGCCCAAACTCTTCTCAGCAGCTGGGTGCAGTTTCAAAGTTTTAAGCCCCGCCCCCTTTCATGCATTCTTCTGGCTAAAACTTAAAAATAGACATCAAATGACTTTTCCAGATGTTGAGTGGTGTTGAATAAATTTACTTCTAATACATGTAACCGTAAGCAGCAAATGTTTAGAGCCAAATCTGACCATAACTCAACACACACACACCTCACTTTAATCCAATCGAGTGCAAACCCGTCTGCTCATTTCTTTATTACAGCAGTTTCTGAATTTGTGGTCACGACTGGCTTAAATACATGAGTTTTCACTCTCCACCACCCTAGACAAGTTCTAAGTGCAGCTTGTTGCCCGTGGCAACAGCTAGAGCTGTGAAATTGCATAAATTACCTGTCTAGATAATCATCTGTGCGGTGGGACTGCTCGGAGCAGGTTTTTCAGTCATTGTCAAATGTGGTGTCAACCAATGCACCACCACTGCCACCCACCTGTCTTACAGCCAAGATAGAGAGAGTAAAATAATTAGATATCATTATTCCCATTTACTAGAGAGAGAGTGTGAAAGGAGGCAATTGAAAATATCATCAAAGGACTATTGGAAACCCAACATAAGGCCTATTGTGTGACCAAGCAAACGCGTCACAATGATATCTATTTCAGCAGCTCTATGAAGCCACGCCGTGCACAGATAGAGTATTTGTTCCTCATCACTCATACGAGCGGAGCGTGGCACGCAGACGCCTTCAGGGACCCGGCCTCTCATCAAGACAAATGGCTCCTCCAATGTTCTCACATATTTACAGAGAGTTCCTCCTGATCTCCGTCTGATGGAGTTCACGTTTGAATGTAAATTCATGTTGCGGCACACTCATGACTGATTGGATTGTCTGCATAATCCACCTCTCAGGCACTGGGTTTTATCAGCAGTTCAGTCACATTAGTGCAGAGCGACAGTTCACGTGGAAGCACAAGATTTAGGCTTGAACAGCTTGACTCTTGATTGGGACAGTTTAGAGTCAAACAAGGTCGTCAACTGTGTTGGCTCTGATTGCAAGCAGCAGCTGTGAAGCTCTCAGACTCATCAGTGGATCAGAGCTTCAGATCCACGTGGAAGCAAATAAAAATGCTTAATATTGATTATTATTATTTAGATTTACTCTGGTAAGAATTTCTTTGTCACCTTCAGGAAACTACGGGGAGAGTGGCATGGAGGCTTTCAAAGAGCTGGCCTCTCAGGAGGGCCTGTGCATCGCCCACTCGGACAAAATCTACAGCAACGCGGGTGAGAAACACTTCGACCGCCTCCTTAGGAAATTACGGGAGCGTCTCCCCAAAGCTCGTGTTGTGGTGTGTTTCTGCGAGGGCATGACCGTCCGTGGACTCCTCATGGCCATGAGGCGTCTCGGGGTCTACGGGGAATTCCTCCTCGTTGGAAGGTACGGTTTAATATATGCACCTTTTTGTTATTTTTTCTCTCTTAACCTTTAAATTCATAGTTCAGAGTAATTCTCTGGGTTGCAGGGATTTGGTTCACTGACTGTGAGATACTGTGTTGTCTTCTGAGGCACGTGTCACCAAGGCAACGGAGGAGAAGTAGACCACATACCAATGAACAGAAACGTTCATCAGCAATGAATAATTTCTGTTATAGACATAACAATAGCGATCGTCGCTACAGGCTCCGTCTCCACTGGTATGAGCTGCCATCACGTTCATGCCAGATGTGAGCTCGGACACATTAAGATCTTTCTTCAGTCATAGAAATTCCTCCTTTCGGCGATCACACCTCCTTAATGAATAATAACTTAATCTCCTTCTCTATAATTCTCCTCTTCCTTCTCTTTGTCCGTGCTGAATGACAGCGATAGAGACGTTAAAGATGGAGAGGCTCAAGTCATCTCACACTTGAACTGGGTCATATTACGCCACAGAATCATCTTCAAAGACGATTTGCAGGTGTTGGAATAAGTCGGAGTGCAGCCGATGCTACTTATCGGCTTATTCATGCAGTATCTTCCCTTCATCGCACCAGGCAGAGAGGAGGTTCATAACTATCTCCTTCTCTGTAAGCCAGTAATCATTATCATGCAAATACTTGAAGCTGCGTCGTTTTTACTGGAGGCAGTGAGACACTTTCAGTGCCAGATTTGCTAGAATTTATGGTTGAAGATCCAAACAACATAGATTAGACGAATCTTTAAGTGCTCTGGGTGAGCAAACTTGTCTTTTCAGCTATAAAATCAATTTTTCTGGTTGTTGTTTGTGCTTTCTGCCATCTCTGTGAGAGCAGTGACTGCATACTGATGTAGATGGTCCTTGATTGTGAACCAAGACCCATTGTTGAAGGAGACTGGCCACCTTCATGGCTCTAAACATGTATGGAAACTGTCCATGTTGGACTGGATTGCAGAAATCTGAATGCTGATGTTGTTGTATTGCTGCATATTGCAGACAGGATGTCATCAGAATGAAAACAGAAGGTTTTGATTTTTGCCCAAAACCAAATCAAATAAGCAGATTTTGACTTATTAAAGGTGCAATCCGGATTTTCCCTCTTTAAGGAATTATGTGTGATTTTTTTAGAAATCTGTAAAATTGATAATCCTAACTTGTACTGTAATATAATGTAGGGAATATGCCATTTCATTAGCATCTCATAGAGCCCCATACAATTTTGCTTGAGCTCTGTTCATCAAAGTGTTAGACATCCTCTTACATACAAATGTCACAGAGCGTGCACCACACGTCTAGACTAATGCACAGTTGGCGACACTTCTTATGGACAAGTATGTCTTTAATACATAAATAAATGAATAAAATCATAACGTGAGAGTAATAATTGTAAAACAATGTGTTTTAGCTCAGTTGTCCAGCCGCAGAGGTGTTCCTTCCAGCCAAAATCACAGAAGCAGAGGGAGGGGCTTACCGTGCAATAAGTTTTTCCTCCTACAGATGGCGCCATTTGAAAAAAAAACTCTGAATTTCTGCTTTAAGGGCGTGGAGCTCTGAAAAAACGTTTTTTAAATTATTATTTCTGATTATAATCAGCTTTTAACGCAGGCTGAACATGGAAAAAGTCTCCTGCACCTACCTCCGGCATTAGTGTGTGAGAGATTCATGGGCTCACCCATCTTGACTCGTGACAAGGAGGGCTGTTGTTGGTTTAGTGTCCAGGAAACAGCAGAGAACGTCTCAGGCAGTAGAACCTAACTGTTAGCATTAGCAACTCCTCCACCCAGCAGAATTCCTCCTGGCTTGTATTATTTGTGGAGGTAAAACATCCATGTCACAAAGTAAACTGAGTCAGTGGTAGAGTTGCGTTGCTGTTATCCAATCCTAGGCAAGATGTCCAAACATCAGGAAATAAGAGTCCAAATCCAGCCGTGTTCTGTCACTCTCTCCTCCAGCTGACTCCTCCATGCTGATACAAGTGCATCTGGGTTTTTTTTCCCCTCAAGTATGACTTACAAGGCATTCATTCTTACTAGAGACCACTGTGAATGTATTGTGTTCCACACCTTTAGGGAGCTAAAGAAGCTTAATCTAGTCACCTGTTTTGTTCTGTGTTCTTCTAAAGAGACCAATCAGAGGATTTTGTAATCAGATTTTGAGTTGTTTAATCTCAGCTGTGACAATCTTTCTTTGGTGGGATTGCAGATAATTTTTCTGACTCAAAAACTAAACTGAGAAAGCGTTCAGATGTCTGTGACAACTCTACACTTATTTGTCTTGTTTATGTTTATTTATTTAGCAGACGCTTTTATCCAAAGCGACTTACAATTTATAACCTATAGGGCATGTTGTGATCTGTGGGGGAAACCGGAGTAACCGGAGGAAACCCACGCATGCATGGGGAGAACACACAACTCCACGCAGAAAGGCTGCAGCCAAGTTTCGAACCTGCAACCTTCGTGCTGCAAGGCAGCAGTGATAACAACTGCACCACCATGCAGTCCAATAGCCTTCTAATGTCTTTTCCGAGTCAAAAAATTGAGAAGCCTTGTACTTATTTTGGGAACTCCCTTAATCACCCACAGTTGCATCTCAGTAAGATTCTGGATTAAACAATAAGCCCTGGCACCAGATCTCCCACCTTACTCATCCATCCATCTGTAATGATTTAAATTACATGTTATTTAATGAGCCATAAGGCGTAGGATTCCATAGGAAATATGAAATCAACCTTATGGATCTGTTGGGTTATTTTAAACCAGAAGATTGGAACTTTTCAATGCAGGGATTAGATAACAGCTTCGTATTCACTCAGAGACAACAGAAGAGAGAGAGTCAAGCTTAAAAGTTAAAAAATGTATTAAAAACAAATTAAACTAGACTGACTTTAAACACTAAATGTATGGTGTAACTAAGGTGGATGAGACGGAGAATGGGGTGAAGTGGAATGTTGCTCAGAACCAGCAAATCCGAAGAAACGATTAGTTCTGATGGGAACTGAAGATGATGTCTTCGCGCTAAGCTTTGGTTAGGAGATTCATAAACACATTCAACGCCATTTGCCAGTCTACGTACCCTGAGCGGAAGTCTCCGTTAGATCAGGAATGTCGAGGTCCAGCTTGACCTTCTCTGGAACCAAAACTGGTAGGAAAAGCAGCGGTTGCCGACCAGACCATTCTTTGAAATACTTCCAGGTCACGACGGTTTTGTTGGCGTCTAGCGAGACCCACTTGGGTCGTGATGGTGCAGCTTTTATTCTGAAAGGAACTGTTGCAGCAGTTGGAACATGCAACAGATTTTATCCAGCTTTTTGTTGTTCTTTTGGCTGAAGAGGAAAGTTACGGATTGGCCACTCCGACAACTTCTCTAGAACGCTTTGAACTGGCGTTAGAGATGACGTGGGCATAGTTTTATTCTTTGGATGTTTTGGTTTATGGTCGAATGAAAAGTTGACAGATTTACCAAACACCACCAAAACCATGCCTCTGTCAGATCTGTCAGATTCTGATTGGATCAGTGAAAGTAATGTGTCATGTCTTTTAACGCTACGTGAGATCAGTCCTAGTGGAAACATTTAAAGTCATATTACTTGTTATATTCTATAGGATTTTAATAAAGTAATTAATATTTTGATTTCACACATTGGTCACATCTTATTTATTGACTAACACTTTGCGTGATTATCTTAATAAAATAGAGTTCTTTGATCAATTAAAAGGAAAGAGTCCATTCTTCATTCTTCTGTAGAGCTGAAAATAAGCAGTTTTTAGCAAATGCATGAGACTTTGAGACTGTCTCTCATGCAGACTAGTTCTGTGTCAGAGGAGAGGGGAAACAGTCATTTCATTCCGTTACACATCCATCCATCCATCCATCCATCCATCCATCCATCCACACTCACCTCCACCCCTGCACCCACTAACCCACCCACACAAGCCAGAGCAGCCTTTATCAGCTCTGAACATGAAAAGGCAACAAAAATCTTTGCATTCAGCTCTGTTGAAGCTTAACAACAAGCACCTTTACTGTTTCCTCATGAAAAACAAAACTAAAAAAGCATTTCCAGCTTTTTCCAGATAACTAAATGAGGCGAGATCAGTTTTGAAAAACCCAACTGGCTGTGGAACTTAGCCCTACCACCAGAACAGGACAACAACATTGTGTAATTGCGTTCCATTATCAACAAATCATAATTCTACCAAACATAAAGTATAATTTTGTAACCCAAAAAGGAAGCGGTGACATTAAAAGTTGTGGCGAAAACATGAAACGCTGCGATCGGTCCTCAGGCCCTCGTCTTCATGAATGGAGAACGATCCAGAGGATGCTCAGGTGTATTTATAGGCTTTGATTACGTCCAAAGGGAGTGGTTAATGGGTTCATTTGCTCTGCTGCTTCCTAGAACAGCACACCCTTGGAGAGGCTGACCCATATGATGGTTGGGCGACCTGCTAGGAAATAGAACACGCGTCTCTGTTTCGGACCGTAGATAATCAAACTGACCCCTACCCAACAAGAGACATGGCTTAAAGACTAAACGAACAATGTTTTAAATCTAAGTTTCTAAGTTCTCTTGTTGTTTCCATAAATCTAGTCTAATATATTTCTTTACACTTTTAAATCTCTTTAGTTTAAGATGATTTCTAACAAATAATCCAAAATTGCAACAATAATCCAGGGGTTACTACCAAGTTTACTTGATTTAAATGCGTAAACCACCTCTGCAGAAACCTGTTCCTCTTCCGTTCATTTGATTCTGGTGTCCAGAAGCAGGGAAACATCTAGAAAGTGCAGGATAGTGGCCCTACAGGTTCTTTAGCAATGATCCTGGACCTGCACCCTAAAAACTAAAAAGGGCAGAACAGGGCAGGGAATACCTCCTCCTTTCCAGCTATTAATCATCATTTAGATCAGTATCGGGACTCTTGTTTGCGTTGTCGGATTTAATTATCTCATGCAGTTTCACACGTCTACAAAGTCTTTGATCAGATCCCTGTCTTTCATGTAGGGTAGCACCGAGGAATAATACTCTTGTCATTGCTTTTACCCTTGAAGAATCCTTTCCCTTTTCCTGTATTATCTCCCAGCAGCAGAAAAGAATAGATGACAAGTGTTGCTCTCGCCATGCAGCAACCTGTTTATGCTTGTTAAATTCGGTGCATCCATGCTTATCTGTAGCAGGGGATGACACTGTTTGTTTCAAACGCCTTTCAAACGATCTATTGTAGGAACACCAACACTCCCATATGTCTCCTTTTCACATTAGGAAAAGGGAAAATGTGTCTTTTTTTAGCTTTCGTGGAAATCACCATGGGCGGAGGAAGTACTTCTTCTAGGTCATGGAGAAAAGGAAGGAGGAGGAGAGACAGAACGTGTAAAATGACAGAAAGTGTGGGCCAACGCAGATGCTGTGCCATGTGTGTGGCCAAAGAAAGCTGGCAGGCAGGTATTAGCTCATCAAAGGGGAGCTTGTTTTCTTAATTTACGCTTTCACCTCTGAAGAGGCACCATTTCGAGACGTGTGCATGCTCGTTCGCGTGTGTACGTCTGCAAGTTCAAAGGGAAAATGTAGAAACAAGTCATATGGAGAAGGCAAAGTGCAAACAAGGTTAAAATGTCTTTTGTAAAATTTGGTTCTAGTTTTGGTTTGCAGTAAAAATAAATAAATAAATAAACAAAACAGATTTAAAATCAGCATTTATTTTGCCTTATGGGCATCAATATTAGTATTGGCCAATGTTAGTAATTTTTTAACACACACACACACACACACACACACACACACACACACACACACACACACACACACACACACACACACACACACACACACACACACACACACACACACACACACACACACACACACACACACACACACACGCACGCACACATGCACACACATATACTTGCTGACACTCACAAACATCAGTTATCGGCCATAACAGTGATATTAGTATTGGTACCGGATGTTTTAATTTAGGCCCTGTCCACACGTAGCCGGGGATCTGCCAAAACGTAGATATTTTTCTACGTTTTGGCCTGTCATCCACACGAAAACGGAGTTTTTTCACATGAAAACGGATCTTTTTAAAAACTCCGGCCAAAGTGAAGATCTGCGTTTTCTCTGTTTTGGGTGTCTGCGTGTGGACAGACAAAACCGGAGTTTTAAGGTCCGCAACGTCACTTTCCGCGACAAAAAAATGCTGACATCACGTGTGCGACCTGTGTTTACACTAGCCGACAGCATGGATGCCCTCAGAGCTGCGCTCGCTTTATCAATTGTCCAAGCGCTTTTTGCTTGTTTGTTTTTGCAAGCGGAGTTACTGCTCCTTGAGGAAGACCACAGACGAAGGACGAGGTTAAGAACAGGGGAAGTACTGCCACCTACAGGTCTGGCATGTCCTTAACAACTTATTTATCTGGGTACGTGTGGACAGAGTTTTTTTTTTTAACGAGGTGGTGTGGCTGCAAGTTTTTGGAGGGGCGGATATTCGTTTAAAAAATAACCTGGCTACGTGTGGACTAGGCCTTAGTCTAGCTGCTTTAATCAGCTTTGTTTGGAGTCGCAGTTGCCAGCTGCTTTAGTTAAAAAAATAAAAAAGGCCCAAAGCCCATTTTCCACGACCCCAGCAGCAGCTAACAGCAGACACAGAAAGTGAGTAATTAGCTGGCGGACATGACGGGGCAAAGCAACATGAGAGATGATTGGCTGATGCTTAGTGTGTGCTGCTGCTGCCGGTGGAAACTTTCAAATCTAAACGTTATTAGTGAATCAGTGCATTCAGACACGTTATACACACGGGTGCTTGAAAGTTTTACATTTTTCCGCATAAATTTGAATAAATTGCAAAGGCCACATAGGAGACAAAATGTTCTTAAAGGTTTCACATCATGCTATTTTAAACCTTTGAGAGCAAGGGTAGGCACAGTAAAATGTTACTGTTGGCACTATTGAGACGTCATTTATCTTAAATGCAAGTTATTTTCATCAGCCTGAACTTTTATCTGGAAATAAAACGCTTCGTTTCAGTGAAACTCCGCACACGCTCGTTCTGACAAAACATGTCTGCAACAGTGTCTTAGGCAAGTGGGTTGTTTTATTTCCTATGGTAGTCCAGTGGTAAAGGTGTCCAGCCCAGCACGCTCACCACTAGACTACCACTAGACTACCTAGGAGACAGTTTTCAGGCCTAATGTTGGGAGCCGGAGGATGGAGTGACGTACAAATTCTACATTAGGCCGTTTCAGGAATTTCAAAATAAAATTCTAAATTTGCAGCTGAAACAGGAAAATGCTAGCCTGGCAAGCCAGACTAAATAAATGTATTATTTAGTCTGGCCATGCTCCATTGACGGCTCTCGGTTGTGGGGCGGGTTCTACCGTTGTCTTTCAAATGATCTGGACAATGAATGTGACATACTCTTGTTTCACTCTGTTGCATCATCCCACCCACCAGGCATATAGAGTGCCCTGATTGGCCCACAAAGTGGATAAAGCTCTGTGATTTGTTCACTAAGCAGATAGAGCACTATGATTGGCCCACCATTATGGACCAATCACAGCTCTTTATGTGTTTGAAACCCCTCTAGAGAGCTGTGATTGGCTAGCCAGAGTCCTGGTAGGAGCTGCTGAGGTTCCAATGGAGCGTGCCTAGACCATTCTTTGCAAAGCAAGAATTTGGTCTAGTTCACTAGGCTAGGAAAATGCATGAATGCAGCCAGAAATGGGTTTGAGGGTATTTTTCACAAGGAAACAACATTACAAGCTAAAAAGCACCAAAAAGTGGATTTTTCATGATATATAATTTAATTTAATGTTTTATTTGAATTATTTGCTCAAGCTGTTATAGACTGGGTAAAGTGAGATAAGCAGTTTATACTTGAAAGTAAAATTAGACATTTGTGTCTGCAGCGAGGTGTGATATTCTCACCTTCATGCACAATTTCACTCCAGTTTGCTCTAGTTTAGCACCAGAGGGGAACTGACGGTCTCATATTAGTGAAACAGTGGTGAATGTTCATAATTCACATTAAAGGGATGTAAGAATGTTGTGCATCTTATCGCTTGTCCAGCTGTGCTGCAGACTTTCCTCCACATTTCACACTCAGAGATTATTTTGGACCGCCACAGAGGCAGAAAACAATCCAGTGCAGCAGCAGTGGGCACATGCAAGTGGTCTGAGTGTGAGAGCTTTTGTTGATGCTGTTCAGCTAACCTGCACTTCAGACACGGGCCAGGTGTGGCATTGTGCTCGACCCTCTTCATCCTCTTGCTGCATCCACTTTGCTCCGCTGCTCTGTCTGTCAGAGAGTCTCTTCTCTCTCTCTCTCTCTCTCTCTCTCTCTCTCTCTCTCTCTCTCTCTCTCTCTCTCTCTCTCTCTCTCTCTCTTCCTCCATGTTGTCTGTCAGGATTTCACTAATCAGCTCCCACCATAAGTGTGCAAACACAAACAGCACTCACATCTGCATGTGCAAGACGATATTTATTCTGTGCATACACTCAGCGTGCAGGAAGCAGCATAGGTTTTGCTGCTGGTATTGTGGTTTTATAAAAGATTTTGTTGCAAAGGCCTGAGATGATCATGATGAGAGGTGGATGATGGCTGGTTTCTCAGCTCTGTAATTAACAGAAGATAAAGATGAGCATCCTTCAGCTGTGGATAGTAATCTGTTCACAGATTACTAGGTAAACTCCTCCAGAGATACCAGCGTTATATATATATATATATATATATATATATATATATATATATATATATATATATATATATATATATATATATACACAGCAAAAAGAGTTGTTGACAGAAACAGAGGCAGACTGGGAGAGGATATGCTGACAGTTGAGTTAGTTTATCATCAGTAGTCTTATGTCTCTCTATTATTGTTTGCTTCACGGCAGACTGAAATGTTTTTTCAGGATTTTCTTTATTTGGAAAATGAAAAATGTACGCTGCAATCCTCTGAACTAAAAATAGAGAAACAAGAAACAGAATTTCACATTTTGAATAAATATGAGTTCATCTGTTGTTCTGTTTGCCATACCATGGAAACAATTTCCATTTGCATCAGAAATACACCTTTTTTCTTGCTTTTGAAAGAAATTTGAAGTTTGATATGGAGATCATTTAGTTTCTTTATTGATCAATCAAAAAAAGGTACTTCAAACAAAAGAAAGAAAGAAAAATGAAAAGATTTTTTTGAAAAACGGCAATAAATAAAGTTGTAAATAAAAAGAATACCAAACTTACCCCAAAAATCTTTACTTTTCTATTAAAGATTGACTTTCTGATCCCATCAATGATTTATGTTTTGTTTTAATCAAAAGGTTTTTCTTTCAAAAAGAAAAAAATTGGATTTTTGAAACCAGAGTTTTTGTTTCAGTATAAAATTATTTTATTTTGAAAACTGAAAGTCAACTTTGAACTTTTAACGTAGTATACAGTGAACCCTCGCTACTTCGCGGTTCGTTTATCGCGGATTCACGTCTTCGCGGATTTTTTCTTTGGAGCCTTATTCAAGGGAAATTCGCAGATTCACGGTATTTTTCACCGATTCGCAGTATTTTTCTATGCGAAATATCATGAAATTCCTGTTTTTTTCATCAATTTCATCATAAAATGCACTTTTTGTAATAAAACTATAAAAAAACTAAGTAAAAATTCTTTTTTTTCTTGAGTTTTACCCACAAAAAGAGAATGTGCTGTACTGTAAATATGGTGTCCCTACTTCGCAGATTTTCACCTATCGCGGCCAGGTCTGGAACGCATCTACCGCGATAAACGAGGGTTCACTGTATATATTTTTTGTTTGAAGTTCCTTTTCTGATTTATCAATAAAGAAACATTAAGAAATAACCTTCATAGTCTACATTTTTGGAGCAGCATGCATTAGATACATTGACGTCGTCTTCAAGGATAGAAAGTAAATAGGTAGATAGAATTGTTTTAACCCTCACCACTTTATAATTTATTTGTTTTATTTTTAATCTCCACAAAATATTTTTAGGTTTACTGTTCTAGAACATTGCCAAGAGCCATGAAACAAAAAATATTTTAAGCTATTTTAAGGTTTTGCCACTGTAACTTTAAAGATGTAGCCTAGTGAACCAGACCAAATTCTTGCTTTGCAAAGTTTGATCTTGGAACCTCCACGGCCACTGGCAGCATTCTGCGGGGCAAGTCACAGCTCTCTATAAGGTTTCAAACCAATTGATTGCTGTGATTGGTCCACAATGGTAGGCCAATCACAGCGCTCTATTGACTTTGTGAGCCAGTCAATGTGTTGTAGTGGTTTGGTGGGTGGGATGATGCGATGAAGTGGAACCAGTTGGGGACAGCTTGTAAGAAATGGCTTTTACATCAATTCTGGACAATTTGGACTTGGGCTTTATTAGACCCAGGAGCAGATAGATGTATTTTAGTCATTTATTTAGAAAAAGGATGTATTTTCACCTTCTTCAACAGCGGACTGCCTCGTTTACCGACATCCGTTGTGGTAAGTATGTCACGTTGTTCGTTGTCCAGTAGCATGTGGAGATCGTTTGAGAGACAACAGAAGGACCTGTCCCACGACCGAGAGCCGTCAATGAAGCATTCCCAGACTAACTAATATATTTATTAAGTCTGGTTGGTGTTGAAAAAACAATTTTTATTCATTATGGTAAATGGCCTGTATTTGTATAGCGCCAACATGGGGTTCTACATGGTGATTTACAACACAGACATTCACCCATTCACACACACATTCACACCCTGGTGGGGATGAGCTACGATGTAGCCACAGCTGCACTGGGATGCACTGAAAGAGTGTATATATATATTTATATATATATATATATATATATATGTATATCTATCTATCTATCTATCTATCTATCTATCTATCTATCTATCTATCTATCTATCTTTCTATCTATCTATCTATCTATCTATCTATCTATCTATCTATCTATCTATCTATCTATCTATCTATCTATCTATCTATCTATCATCTATCTATCTATCTATCTATCTATCTATCTATCTATCTATCTATCTATCTATCTATCTATCTATCTATCTATCTATCTATCTATCTATCTATCTATCTATCTATCTATCTATCTATATATATACACACACATATATATATATATATATATATATATATATATAGGCTGCCGAGCACTGCCGCCACTGGTCCATTCGACCACCACCAGCAGGCAAGGGGGGTTGAGTGTCTTGCCCAAGGACACAACGACAGTGACAAACTGAGCAGGGCTCGAACCTGCAACCTTACAATTACGGGGTGAGCACTTAACTCCTGTGCCACCATCACCCCATTGTAGCCACAGCTGCCCTGGGGCGCGCTGGCAGGCTGTCGAACACTGAGGCCTAGTCCACACGTAGCCGGGTTTTTTAAAAATGAATATCCGCCCCTCCAAAAACTTGCATCCACACCACCTCGTTTAAAAAAAAACTCTGTCCACACGTACCCGGATAAATACGTTGTTAAGGACATGCCAGACCTGTAGGCGGCAGTACTTCCCCCATTCTTAACCTCGTCCTTCGTCTGTGGTATTCCGCAAGGAGCAGTAATTCCGCTTGCAAAAACAAACAAGCAAAAAGAGCTTGGACAATTGATAAAGCGAGCGCAGCTCTGAGGGCATCCATGCTGTCGGCTAGTGTAAACACAGGTCGCACACGTGATGTCAGCATTTTTTTGTCGCGGAAAGTGACGTTGCGGACCTTAAAACTCCGGTTTTGTCTGTCCACACGCAGACACCCAAAACGGAGAAAACGCAGATCTTCACTTTGGCCGGAGTTTTTAAAAAGATCCGTTTTCGTGTGAAAAAACTCAGTTTTCGTGTGGATGACAGGCCAAAACGTAGAAAAATATCTACGTTTTGGCAGATCCCCGGCTACGTGTGGACAGGGCCTGAGAGTTTTTGAAAAAACTCCTACACCCATTTCCTGCATTAGCTTCTGATAGGCTTAGAAAAGCCTGACGGATCTACATCACACTGTTACTTAACATTCATGGACTCACCCATTTTGACTCGCGATGGGGAAGGCTGGTTGGTTTAGCATCCAGGAAACAGCAGAGAACGTCCCAGCTAGTAGAAGCTAACCATTAGCATTAGCAACTCCATCACACAGCAGAACTTCTCCAGGCTTGTTATTTGTGGAGATAAAACATCCACGTTGCAAAGCAAATAGAGTTGGTGGTAGAGCCGTGTTGCTGTTAGCCAGTCCGAGGCGAGATGTCCAAAAATCAGGAAGTAAGACTCCAAATCCTGCCGTCTGAAGCTACTTTCTCCTCCTGCTGAATTCTCCGTGCTGAAGCAAGCACTTCTGGGCTGGGCTTAAGTATTTTTTTGAGACAATTATTTTGTTTATAGATCATGTTGTCATGTAAATTATTCTTTTTCTAATGTCAAAATGTGATAAAACAAGTTCAGAGCTTGGAAATATTTCGACATACTTGGAAATAACTGGATATTAGATAAGCGGGTGATTATGCAAACGCCAAGCTAAGAACAGCCATCAGATGTGGTTTCTGAAGGTCTCATTAGACTCATTTATAACTTTGCTGGGTGCTTTCATCCAGCCAGCTTTTTCAAGTCCTTGCAGCACGTAATGTCTGAGAATGTGACCTATCTTAAACTGGTTACGTGCGACACCACCCTCAGCTCTAGGAATTAAATCAAGTTGCCAAATTTGACAGAAATACATGAGAGCAGTCATATTTGGAATAAAAAAATCATAAATATTGTGTTTGAATAATAAAGCATGTATAGGAGCTGATAAAAATAATTCCTAAATGTGTGGATCTGCTAACACCTCCCCAGGGCCGACAACATTAAACCCTTTTACAGTTAAAACCGTAATAAAGGGAGCTCTGAATCCTGAATAACGTTCCCCGCCCACTCAGTTATAGAGATATTGCCTTCTGTGTGCTGAGCTGCAGGATTTTCTTTTGTTTTTGCAACTCGTATGCATGCACAGTACAGCAAATCTAGTTTTTGTCATTCACACTGCTCCATCCTCAAGTTTCTGAATGGCGGCTCACAGTTAGTCCTCCTACTCTTTTGCTTGCTCGCCCTTTTTGCAATTAGCAGTATTCGTTTTCTCTCTCCTATCTAATGCTGCCTGAATGCTGGTATTACCAAGCGCCATTTGTATAAGCTGCTTTGCCACATTTCTTACAAACACGGCTTCTGGTTCTGGCCCAGTTTCGAACACCCTTGTCTTGTTTCTGGCAGAATGGACAGTTTGACATCAGTCATTAAAGCTGCATGACTGTCTTTTTGAGATTGGAGTCACATGGCTTTTTGGATTTGGCTGTCCCCTCGCATTTTTTTTGGTGAGAAGGAGACTCAGAGAATTTTGCTCCAGGCTTGTATCAACATGTTTGGTGTTACAGAGAACGAGACGAGTTTTCGACAGGACACATTTTGCTGCCTTTTCCTGTCGTGTCTAAAGCACTCATCTCCCTCTCATCTCAGGAAGAGGAGCATGCAGGATGTGAAATTTCTTTCCTGTTGACTTTTAAAAATGAGCTGTTTGGCAAATAGGAACTCACGAGCGAAGAAGAAGCCTTTTCTCTATCAAAAGGGGCAAAAAATTCATGCCAAATTAAACAAGTGTCTTTTCAAATCAGATTTCCACATGAGCAAAGGATTCAGTTTGATTTTCAAGCAAAATCAAACCTTATGAATCAAGAGTAGATTTATTTAGAATGAAAAAATACAGCAATATCTATCTATTACTATTGTAACTCTCTCTCTCTCTCTCTCTCTCTCTCTCTCTCTCTCTCTCTCTCTCTCTCTATATGTATATATATATATATATATGTGTGTGTGTATATATATATATATATATATATATATATATATATTCTCTCTCTCTCTCTCTCTCTCTCTCTCTCTATATATATATATATATATATATATTATAGATATATTATATATCTAAAATATATATTTATATTATATATATTATATATATATACTCTCTCTCTCTCTCTCTCTCTCTCTCTCTCTCTCTCTATATATATATATATATATATATATATATTATAGATATATTATATATCTAAAATATATATTTATATTATATATATTATATATATATACTCTCTCTCTCTCTCTCTCTCTCTCTCTCTCTCTCTCTCTCTCTCTCTCTCTATATATATATATATATATATATATATATATATATATGTGTGTGTGTAATGTAATGTAATATGTGATCCAAAAGAAGACGTTTTGGTTCAGATCAAACAAGATTTTGTACAAGATTCAAGTTTTTCAAAGCATGTAGTTCAGTTTCAAACGTTATGAGGACAATTTCCTCGAACTAAGCTTGAAAAGTAAATGAGCACATGTAGAGCTGCAGATTTCCTAATTATACACAAATCTAACAGAGCTAAAGAAGAAAGGCGTGATCATGAAATCACACACAGATGAGGGGAAGACAGAAATCTAGCCAGAAGACACATTCTGGGAGGTAAACACTAAATGAAAAGCAGGTGTGATAATTAGAGAAAAGTGTCCAGATGTGCAAAGGAAAAAGGGCCAAATACTGAATAAATCGACCTGGAAGGGAGGCGGGCAGCAGTAAATAACACAAGTACATTCATAATTAACCCAAACTAAGAACACGACACAAAAAATGCTGTGAGCTGTTTCATAACTTACAAAAAAATACCTTTTTGCTTCCGCTTATTTCTGTTAATCCATAAAAACTATGTAAAAATCCAATTTATTTAAAGAGTCGACGCTGCCTAGCAACATTTTTCAGCTTGACTCCAATTTCCAAGCATTCATTTACACTGTTTTGCCCTTTTAAAATATTTCACAACGTCTCATTCTTATTATTTTAGTTCTCTTTTCTGCAGAAACATCCTCAACCATCAAGCTCCTTGAAATTCAGCGCCCTCTTTCTGTGGCCTGTTCCTCAGGAATCAAAACAGTTTCTGAGTATTTACTGTTTCAAAGGAGGAAAAAGAGAAAAAAACGTGCTGCTGGCACCACAGTCTCCATGGAGATATTGTTTGACCTTATATAAAAAAAGTTGGTGCGATCGTCGCAGTGCAGATCTTTCATGCACTTTGTCAGCAAGACTTCTCATGACGCAACACAACAGAGAATCTGGCTCACGTGTGAAAAATCCCACCTAACAACAACAACAGTAACCAAGATTACCATTAAAGCGGAGCGACGGAGCTGCTGGTGGACCCCGACGGTGCTCTGCTCACGTCCAATCACTATTATATCTTTGTTTTCCAAGAAACAATGGGGCAAAATTAATATTTATAACACGCCTCGGATGATGATCTAAAGCAGCAATGCATCGTCAAGAACATCTCCCTCTTTCTAATTGATGCCCCATGCTCCAAGTCTAAGGAGATGGGGGAACAACACTTGGAAAGGATCAAAAATAGCACATCTGGACACAGCTGTCACATGCTGATTAAAGCTTTTTGTTCTGACAGCTTCAATGGACCAAAGTGTGAAGCTATAGAACGTGTGCATAAAATAACATTTTAACAGATAATTCAAGTGTTTTTGGTTATTCAAAATTCTCAAATGTTCTAATTATTCTGTTTCTGGTTTTTCATTTGACTTCAACTTTGAGTTTTCAGATGTTTAAAAAGCATTTCTGAAAGCTGCAGAGCGTGTTGCACAAATCTAAAGTCTATGTGAGGCGGAAACATTTGTAATGTGTTAGACAAGTTCACAATATTTCTGCACCAAAGTCATGTTTACACCTTCTCCCACACACACACGCTGGTACGTGTAGAAGGATGTGTGCATCTCATTTAACTCTGCAGCTGTGTTGCGGCCACCAGCCTGGCCATTGGGATGCAGGAGCCAGGATCACTCAGCCCTGGTGATCGGCCCGACACCGCCCCTCCTCCTCCTCTCCTCCAGGCTGCTGAGGAGCACAGCTGAGCTGAATCCTCCTGATGACCCACACCTGGGATAAAAAAGCTGTCCCTTCAGCAGTCTGGGAGGCAGCAGTGCAAGGGTGACGCTGTCCTCCAGGCCTCATTTTGTTTTCAACCCCTGCATTTGTGATGAGTTTTAACCTTTAAAGTTTTAACTCTGAGTTGAGGAGTTTTAAAGGGGAAAACTCTGAGTGATCCATAGGGATCTTTGGTTGATGTCAACTTAGGCCTAGTCCACACGTAGCCGGGTTTTTAAAAACGAATATCCGCCCCTCCATAAACTTGCATCCACACCACCTCGTTTAAAAAAAAAACTCTGTCCACACGTACCCGGATAAATACGTTGTTAAGGACATGCCAGACCTGTAGGCGGCAGTACTTCCCCCATTCTTAACCTCGTCCTTCGTCTGTGGTCTTCCGCAAGGAGCAGTAATTCCGCTTGCAAAAACAAACAAGCAAAAAGAGCTTGGACAATTGATAAAGCGAGCGCAGCTCTGAGGGCTTCCATGCTGTCGGCTAGTGTAAACACAGGTCGCACACATGATGTCAGCATTTTTTTTGTCGCAGAAAGTGACGTTGCGGACCTTAAAACTCCAGTTTTGTCCGTCCACACGCAGACACCCAAAACGGAGAAAACGCAGATCTTCACTTTGGCCGGAGTTTTTAAAAAGATCCGTTTTCGTGTGAAAAAACTCAGTTTTCGTGTGGATGACAGGCCAAAACGTAGAAAAATATCTACGTTTGGCAGATCCCCGGCTACGTGTGGACAGGGCCTTAGTTGACTCTGTTTTAAGGTTAACTCTGCATTGGTTTTTAGACGTGTTTTATATAGATGATAAGTTGTCTTTTAACTATTAACCTTACAGTGAATTTTTCATTTTGCATTATTTTAATAATGCTTTTATCTGTTTGCACTTGTTTTTAGAACCTTTTATAACAATTAAACCCATTTTAAATCCACTGTCGCAATTCTTATGTTGCCGCCTCCTTCACATTTTAACACCTTCTGTCGGGGTTTTTTCCAAGGATAAAACTGTCGATCAGAAGTTAGTCACAAAAGAAAATAGTGCGAAAATTTTCCTCTGTGCAATGAATGATTTCTAAAAAAAAAAAACCAAAAAAACTTTTTAATTAAAAAAATTAAATTATTTTCAGTATTTTTACTTGGAGACAGATTTGCACTGCAGGCAGGTCAGTGAAGCACACACAGTCTGTTTTGTTTAGGCTGAGCACCGTCATTGTCCCCGTCACAGATGTTACCTTCAGGATATCGCATCAGTCTCTAAGGATGTTAGTAGTGGACGCCTTTATTATCACAGAACCGTTTCTCAGTGGCAACACACACCACTCCAGTTCTAACATACACGTCAAAAAAGTGTCCTTAGCTCCACGGTCGTGACTCTTTACACAATTAAAACGGATCAAAATAGTGTTTCCTCCATAACTCAGCAATATTCTCTGATCCGGTCACCCCTTCGATGTTACCCAGCAGTGGCGTTTTCCTGCTGTTCATTTTCTTGACAACTTTCCGGAACTCAGATGTGTTTTTATTTTGTAATTTCTTGGCCAAAGAGAATTGGCTCTCATAGAACTTTCAAGTCCACGGTCTTGAGTCGGAAAAGGGTAGAATACCCTCTCCAGGTCAGGAAGGAGGTCCTGTCTCAAGTGGAGGAGTTTAAGTATCTCAGGGTCTTGTTCATGAGTGAGGGAAAACTGGAGCGTGAGATCATGGTGCTGCGTCTGCAGTGATGTACAGGTCTGGTGAAGAGAGAGCTGAACTGGAAGGCAAAGCTCTCCACTTACCGGTCGATCTACGTTCCTACCCTCCTCTATGGCCACGAGCTTTGGGTAGTGACTGAAAGAATAAAATTGCAGATGCATGTGGCCGGAATGAGTTTTTCTCTTAGAGATAGGGCGAGAAGCTTGGTTCTTAGGGAGGGACTCGGAGTAGATCTGATGCTCCTCCACATCGAGAGGAGCCAGTTGAGGTGGCTCGGGCATCTGGTCAGGATACCTCCTGGACGCCTCCCTGGTGAGGTTTTCTGGGCACATCCAACCGGGAGGAGACCTAAAGGACACACTGGAGGGACTATGTTTTTCGGATAGCCAGGGAACGCCTTGGGATTCCCCTGGAAGAGCTGGCCTAAGTAGCTGGAGAGAGGGAAGTCTGGGTCTCTCTCCTCAGGCTCCTGCCCCCTCAATTCGACCCTGGATAAGTGGACAATAATGGATGGATAGGCGTTGTTGGAGGTTACTATAATGTTGCATTCAGAAATATTTCATGTTTCTGTGATGGCGTTTGGCAGAAAGGGGTGACTCGTGAACTGCCTGAGCTTTTCTCAGTCCAGTTAGTTTGTGTCTGCCAAATAAATGTTGCTGTTTGTGTTTAGGGAACCAATTACAGATTCCTAAAACCAGCCCGTTTACTTGTGTTCTCATCTAAGGGGGGAAACAGATATGCAAGATGGTTATTCAGTTGTTGCTTTCAAGACACTAGACCCCACGTGTTCCTCAATCTGCAAATGAATGCATAGAAGTGAATGGATGAATGTGTAGTTTAAAGTTCTTAGTCAGTACTACAAAAATGCTGTAATTCCAGATAAATATAGTGTACATATATGTTCCTTATAACGGATACAAGCTGTAATTCTTTTAAAGCATTCTAGCATTTAGTGGAAAAAAGGGGCTTTCATCTTTTAGGACAAGGCGCTGCAGGGTGTTTGGAAGCAGAGTGCGTGTTACTGCGACTCTGCCAAGTCTCTCGTCACTGTTTTCCAAGATTTTACGGACAAACAAGAAAAGTTGGATGACTGAAACGTGTCATCATTTATAATAAGTTGAAAAGATAACACAGTAAGCCACAAAAAAACAAAAAGAACAGTTTTTTAATAAATGAAAACACCAGATATGCAAACTCAGCGATGGGATTTGAAAGTAAATATTTTAACGGCTCAAGGGGTAAAAAATAAATAAATAAAAAATCTAACAGAGTTCCCTGTTAGCGTTGAAGACACTGATCTCCCAACTCAAACTGGGGCGTGATGAATAAATAAAAGCTGCCTGCAAAGCTTTCACTGCCTCCCCAGACCTCTCGTGGTCTGCGTGTTGTCGTCACAGAGCCGCGCTGCTGCCAGTGCCGGGAAACAACTTTTTACAACAATATGAAAGGGAAAAGGGGTTAAGCTGAAGAATTTGTTTTCATTTGCACAAAGCAGCTCGGATCTTTTCACCCCCCTACCCTGCCCTTCATCTTTTTAAAGTAACTCTTCTCGCTCATCCTCAGGGGAGAAAGGCGCGTGTGATTAAATCTCTGCCCTGCCAATTAATTTGTGGCTTCATAAATATACAATTGTAATATCAATCTGGAACTGGAACATCCAGCAGAGCCGTGTGAGCTCCAATACCTAGCCAAGAAAACGGCAAAATGATCAAAAAACGTGATTTGGTCTCACCTACAGATGATAAATGGTCATTTTAAAGAAAATTCTCATTTATTTCCAGCCTAGCCTTGCCCCGGATTTTGGATGCTTCATCTACTTCATTCACTGATTCACAAATGACAGAGAGGAGATCTGATCTAATGCAGCTCCTATCAGCTGTTTTCTCTCTCTTGTCTGTGCAAAGACGATAAATCAGACAGTGTCTTGTTCCGTAATCCTGTTACATAATTAATTGGCAAAAATCTTATTGTGAAAAACTAAATGATACTTTCACCAAATATCAAGCGTTGATAATTGGATGTTCAACCGTGGGTCTGAATTTGGTGATGCAGAATGGTTATAACTTGTATAGTTTTACAAATTAGTTGTGCAAATAAAAATTGAGCTCCTCCTCCTGTTTATTGTTGTGTCATCTCTTCAGCATACCCTCAGGTTCTTATATTAATCACTCAGTAACACAAAATAGGTGTGTTGGAGTAGCTAGACTAGGGCCGTGCGTGCACTCCTTTGAAGTTGTATTTGTTTGTTTTTGTTCTCAGACTCCTCACTATCCCTCAAATAGCTAACCCATTGTCAAAATAAAAGCGGTGTGGCCTTAAATAGCTCTATTTTATTGAAAAATACACTTTTTTCTTCATTTAACAGCAGGAAATGCCGGAATTTTATCAGTTTTCATCAAACATGGACCAAATATTTTACAAATCAGATGTGTTGTTTGTTGTTTTGTTATTTAAAGAGCAAATCACCCCCAAATCAACTTTTTTTCTGATAAACTATATAAATGCATGTCTAATCGTGCGGCAGACACGTGTAGTCAATAGTTTTGCATTTTAGTGCATTTTAGTAAAATTTTGTGTTCTGACTAAAACTGTCAGTGTTGTGCCGTTGTCAGGTAAAAACTCTGCACTGCATTTGAATTTAAATCTGCCATTGCTATTGGCTAAGAGGTACCCTAGAACATTAGCTGGTACCATATGATGTCACAATGTCGTTGTGAGCCTGTGTGTGTGTGTGTATTTGTTAGCGGCTCAGCCCTCTCGGTCTGCTAGGCAACAGCATTTGTTGCATTTTTCGAACAGGAAGTGGGAGTGGAGTAATACTTTGGTAGGGGGTGACTTGCTCTTTAAGGGACAAACTAGACTTTTATTTTTTGTTCTTTTTTTATTTTTAACTGTAGCAACAAGCAGCCATGATGCAACCGTATACAGTTCTGTTCCAAACACAGACTTCATATGCATAGACGCTACAGGACTAGCGCTGTCTATTGGAGCT
The DNA here is from genome assembly GCF_043380555.1 of Nothobranchius furzeri. Classification (NCBI taxonomy): domain Eukaryota; kingdom Metazoa; phylum Chordata; class Actinopteri; order Cyprinodontiformes; family Nothobranchiidae; genus Nothobranchius; species Nothobranchius furzeri. The sequence continues at coordinate 3,897,431 of NC_091742.1, read as the reverse complement.
GGCAGAGCGGCGGGCTGCCATCTTGAATGGGTCTCCATTCACCCCCAGTGAATTCATTTCTACTGAGGAAGGTGCTTAACTAAAAACACATTTTTTTGGTCTTTAACAAAATCATATATATTGTATGGCATGTTATTAAAAATGTGAATATAATAGAATAAAATAAATGAAAATATAAAATCCCAACAAGTAGGCTAGAAAAGTCAACAGTAATCCCACATGATATGTTTTCAATAGTATGCTGGTTTTTGCATCCGTAGGGCATAGTTGCTCACTCTGTGTTGACTACAGTTGCGTTTGAAGAGTGTGACCCAAAACGGCGGTGACGGTGTTACACTTTCAGCGCCCAATGGCACTTCTACTTATTCATATCTATGGTTCCAGATGCCGTCCCTGTCCTTCCATACTTGGTAAAACTGAATTGTCATGTACACACAAACGTACTAGCATCCTTGGGTATTGAGAAACGGCGTAGGAAACTGGTTGAGCTCTCTTGTTTTGATTTACAGATGTTCTTGCATTTCTAAATGTTAGCATTTTGTTTCAATTCTTTACCTTCTTTCCTGATTGGTTTGGTTTGAATGATTCATTTAATGGTTTTTACTTCCTGTCTCTTTATTACATCAGGTATCAAATCAGTGGAAGCTATTTTTTAAACAATTATCATTAACACTCTACTGAGATCCTCAGGCTTTGGCTAAGTAGTTGTTTGCGTATCCAGTCCTGGATAACAATGATCCTGCCTCTTTGAGTTAAATAAGAAGTCTTAAATATTCGGTCTGCTTTAGCTCCTCCTGTGTTTGGGTGCTCCAACCACAACACGACATTAACTATTTGGCTTTTTCATAATCCTTTAACTTTTGACAGTGTACTGTCAAATCTGGTGTTTGCCATCTGGGCAAAAGTAACTTGGATCCAATTTTTGAAAAAAAAAAAAAAGAATCAAATTTTTGCCATTAAAATGAGATGTCGACCTCTTTTGAGAGCACGTGAGTGTAGTTTGGACAGCAAGGACTATAAGACTGATCAAAGAAAAGTACAGATGAAGAAAAATTGTGAATGGTAGAGTAGAACCAGGAGGACTGCTATAAACAATACAATAGGAGGAAAATAAAGAGAAAAATACCCCAATGTGAAATGACGATAGAGACCTAAATAAAAATTTAATAAACGCTCCTTAGAAAACTCACAAAATGACACCAAAACCCTAAAAACTCATTTGAAGTCCCCAAATAATCCAATGAATCTCATTGTGTAGAGTCTTCATCAACTGGTGAAAAAAATCTTAAAATGTAAAGGCACCAGAATGTTTTACAGGCACCCATTAAATCAGGAAATTTACAAAAAAATTTAAATTGTGCTTCATATATCAGAATGATTCAAAAGCTGAGGGTTGAACTGAAAAACGAGAAACATTGCTCACATTCAGCCTCCGCGTCATCACAGAACCATCTGCAAAAGCTAATAACGCACTCAGAACAGCAGCGACTCCTTAATCTGCTTAAACAGGTGTTCCAGTGGTGTATCAAGGCTCAGGTTATGTAATAATGGACCTTCAGATATGCAGCGTGAAGGCGCAGAACATCGAGGTGACATCAAATCAGATTTTGTCCCATTAGGCGTCTCTCATGTGGCCCGTGAGTTTTGATGAGCTGTTTGGAGTCTTGCCTGACAGCGCCAACCTGAGAGAGGAGTGTGAGAAGACAGAAAAGTCATTTTGCTTTATCACAAACCACACTGTGAGACAGTCATGCATGTCCTCGGTGTGCTGTGAATTATTCATGCGGAGTGTTGAACAGCACTCTTCCTGTCTGGCTTTTCCTCTCTGTCTTTATTTAAAAACCTGATTGTTTCCTTCTGTTAACGCGAAAGAGCCTGCACAGGAGAGGTGTCATTAAATACATTTACTCATCTAGATTAGTGTGTTTGTGATATGCACTCTGATTTGTTTATTTTCTTTATTTGTTTATTATTTTAGGAACCCCATTTTGTGTGTGTGTGTGTGTGTGTGTGTGTGTGTGTGTGTGTGTGTGTGTGTTTGCAAATTAGTCCAAGAACCCCTAGATGGATTTCAGAAAGTCTTAATTGGATGTACACAAACAGCTCTGGGGTCGGCACCTTTCAAGAAGGCCACCACAGCTAATCACTATCAGCTAACACAACACTGGATATAAACCAGTCAACCTTTAATATAAGGGCTAAATTTTAGCTCAGAGTCACTCACAACTCATACTCTGAGGCCTAGTCCACACGTAGCCGGGTTTTAAAAAAAGCGAATATCCGCCCCTCCAAAAACTTGCATCCACACCACCTCGTTTAAAAACAAACTCTGTCCACACGTACCCGGATAAATACGTTGTTAAGGACATGCCAGACCTGTAGGCGGCATACTTCCCCCGTTCTTAACCTCGTCCTTCGTCTGTGGTCTTCCGCAAGGAGCAGTAATTCCGCTTGCAAAAACAAACAAGCAGAAAGCGCTTGGACAATTGATAAAGCGAGCGCAGCTCTGAGGGCGTCCATGCTGTCGGCTAATGTAAACACAGGTCGCACACGTGATGTCAGCATGTTTTTGTCACGGAAAGTGACGTTGCAGACCTTAAAACTCCGGTTTTGTCCGTCCACACGCAGACACCCAAATTGGAGAAAACGCAGATCTTCACTTTGGCCGGAGTTTTTAAAAAGATCCGTTTTCGTGTGAAAAAACTCCGTTTTCGTGTGGATGACAGGCCAAAACGTAGAAAAATATCTACGTTTTGGCAGATCCCCGGCTACGTGTGGACAGGGCCTCAGTGCTCGTTGATCACAAGAGATAGTTTTAAACTTTGGCAATAACGACTGAAGTCAAGCGAATGTCAGTATAAGAAATATCGGTAACACTTTACAATAAGGGTCCTTTTATTAACATTATCCTTATTAACTATTGAGTGTCCTCATAGTTAGGACAAAGCGCCGGAGGTGGGGGTGTCTGCTTAGTAATACATTACATAATATGGAGACATTGAAGGGGGTGCCGGAGAGCGCTCCTTCCGGTGACTCCCTCGTTCTGCTGGGGGACTTTAACGCTCACGTGTGCAACAACAGTGGGACCTGGAGAGGTGTGGTTGGAAGGAACGGCCCCCCTGATCTGAATTTGGGTGGTGTTTTGTTATTGGACTTCTGTGACAGTCATGGATTGTCCATAATGAACATCATGTTCACACATAAAGGTGTCCATATGTGCTCTTGACACCAGGATACCTTAGCCCGCAGCTCGATGATCGACTTTGTTGTTGTTTCATCTGACCTGCGGCCGCATGTCTTGGACACTCGGGTGAAGAGGGGCGGAGCTGTCAACTGACCACTACCTGGTGGTGAGTTGGCTCAGACGGTGAGGGAGGATGCCGGTCAGACCAGGCAGGCCCAAACGTATCGCGAGGGTCTGCTGGGAACATCTGGCAGAGTCTCCTGTCAGAAGGAGCTTCAATTCCCACCTCCGACAGAACTTCCAAAATGTTCGGCGGGGGACATTGAGTCTGAATGGACCCAGTTCCGTGCCTCCATTGTTGAGGCGGCCGACAGGAACTGTGGTCGCAGGATTGTCGGTGCCTGTCGTGGTGGCAACCTCCAAACCCGCTGGTGGACACCGGGGGTTAGGGATGCTGTCAAGCTGAAGAAAGAGTCCTATCAGGTCTTTTTGGCCTGTAGGACTCCAGTGGCAGCTGACGGGTACCGGCAGTCCAAGCGGAACGCGGCTCGGGTGGTCGCCAAGCCAAAAACCCGGGCATGGGAGGAGTTCGGTGAGGCCATGGAGCAAGACTTCCGTACGGCTTCGAGGAGATTCTGGTCCACTATCCGGTTGGGGGTGGGGGTGGGGGGGTGGGAGCAGTGCACTACCAACACTATCTATAGTGGGGACGGTGTGCTGCTGACCTCTACTCAGGACGTTGTGGATCGGTGGGCAGAGTACTTCGAAGACCCCCTCAATCCCACTGACACGTCTTCCAGTGAGGAAGCAGAGTCTGGGGACTTTGGGTTGGCCTTTCAAATTTCTGGTGCTGAGGTCACTTAGGTAGTTAAAAAGCTCCTCTGTGGCAAGGCTCCAGGGGTGGATGAGATCAGCCCGGAGTTCCTTAAGGCTCTGGATGTGGTGGGGCTGTGTTGGCTGACGCGGCTCTGCAATATCGCGTGGACATCGGGGGGCAGTCCCACTGGACTGGCAGACCGGGGTGGTGGTCCCCTTATTTAAAAAGGGGGACCGCAGGGTGTGTTCCAACTACAGGGGGATCACACTGCTGAGCCTTCCTTTTGAGGTCTATTCAGGGGTTCTGGAGAGGAGGGTCCGTCGGATTGTTGAACCTCAGATTCAGGAGGAGCAATGTGGTTTTTGTCCTGGCTGTGGAACACTGGACCAGCTCTATACCCTTAGGGGGATCCTGGGGGGTGCGTTGGAATTTGCCCAACCAGTCTACATGTGTTTTGTGGATTTGGAGAAGGCGTTTGACAGCGTCCCTCGGGGGGCCCTGTGGGGGTACTCCGGGAATATGGGGTACCAGGCCCTCTGATACGGGCTGTTAGGTCCCTGTATGACCGGTGTCAGAGCTTGGTCCGCATTGCCGGCAGTAAGTCGGGCTCGTTCCCAGTGAGAGTTGGACTCCGCCAAGGCTGCCCTTTGTCACCAATTCTGTTCATAACCTTTATGGACAGGATTTCTAGGCGCAGCCAAGGTGTGGAGGCAAGGCCGGATTAACCATATGGGCAACTGGGCAATTGCCCAGGGGTCCAAGAACTCTGAAGGGCCCAGGCCCAGGGCAGCAAGAGCACGAGCAAAATACTGTATCTGTAATCTATATTAAACTAGTGTGACCATACATCCTGTTTTCCCCAGACATGTCCACTTTTCACTCTCTGTCTGGGCGTCCAGACGTTCTTGTATTGATGAAAATGTCCTGGTTTTCATCCAGGAGCAGGGATCGAATTATGGGGAGCGGGATATCCTACACATCCAGGGGAGCTGGAAAAAAGTTTTCTACCTATATTACATCATTCATGGACTCTTTTGAGCAGAGAGCGGCACAGCGCTGATCGTTGTTGCGCAGCCCTCTAGGCTGCTGCGTCCAGCGCACGGTCCATTCTCAAAGAGGCTCAACCAAAAAACTATAATGAACACATGATCGTTCATGTCCGCACATGTTCTCTATTTTCTGTCTTATCTGTGCCTGAAGCGCTCTGCTACTGTGGAGCTCATCACCTGTGCTGCGGTGATTTCACCTCACTAACGCAGCATCGAAACGCGCTCTCCGCTTTGCGGTCAGGAGATCCCTTTGATCAGCTCAAAAGTAACTGATGAGGTGAAAAGGTAAGAATCCAGGCAGCAGATTTTCTGGAGAGTTTAGAGGAGATGCAGGAAGATGAGAGACAGACAGGACAGAAAATAGTTCAAAAAAAACAAGAAAACAAAACAAAGTGTTGAAAAGTAAAATATAGGTAGATTTATCTCCACTACACGTTTTTACCTGTATAAAACAATAAGTTATACACATGTCATATTTATACAGCTGATACAATTCAGATCACCTTCAAAACTCAGTCACACACCCAGGGCTGTTTCAAGGCATTTTGGGGGCCAAGGCAAAACAGACCCCCCCCATAACTGGGCTCCCCAGAAGCCTCTGTGTAATTCATACCCTCTCCAGTAGTGTTAGTTATACAGTGTTTATAAAAGCCCCTCAGACATTACTGACATGTTCTAATATTATCAGATGAAAAACTAAATTGTCAGACATGCTGTCTCATCTGCTTCTTTTCTAAACTTGCAAAAAGAAACAAAACCATTTGAAAGCCACTATTTGTGGATTCTCTGAAAGTTTCCATGGAGTGTGGGACAACTTATTTTTTCATTGATCCTATCGTCTAATCTCACAGCTAAAACAAGCATCCTTAATAATCTGTGCACAGGAAGCGTACCGATGCTGTAGTAAAACAAAAGGAATAATAATGTATTATTAATAAAACCTTGTTGCAGCACTAAAGCAGAAAAATGAGATTTTGTAATAAATAGGCAAAATATTTACATATGAATTGTTTTAGAGCCTTTTATTGGCAGAATCTGATATTAATTTAGTTCTTACAAAAAACTGGGTCCCAACATGGTTTGTGTGGCGTTGCCATAGTGTGACGTCATAGGCACAGATCCCCTGTCCTCTGTTTTGGAAATGGAAATATGGTCACCCTTTTAAACAAACATTTTGCACTGCATAGAGACGCTTCGCTGCCTACGACTTTGAACGTCATTTGAGAGCAGTTGAGAGTCAGTCTCATGCAGACTGACCAATGAAGAGAGGGTCTCAAGTTAAGACCCTCTCCTCATTGGTCAGTCCACACAAGGTGGGTCAAAGGTTACCCTGAGCAGGTTACGTGTTGTCAGGCATTCAAGTATAGAGTATATTTACTGCATATTACAGTAAAATATTCTGTATGTGACCATATTATGGTGATCCTTGGGTCGTGATGATGGGGCCCTTTGATATTGTTGCCCAGGGTACAACAAAGTGTTAATCTGGCCCTGTGTGGAGGGCATCTGTTTTGGTCGCCTGAGGATCAGGTCTCTGCTTTTGGCAGAGGATGTGGTCCTGTTGGCTTCATCAGAACGTGATCTTCAGCTTTCGCTGGAGCGGTTCGCAGCCGAGTGTGAAGCAGCTGGGATGAGAATCAGCTCCTCTAAATCTGAGACCATGGTCTTGAATCAGAAAAGGGTAGAACGCTTTCTCCGTTTCAGGGATGAGGTCCTGCCCCAAGTGGAGGAGTTTAAGTATCTCGGGGTCTTGTTCACGAGTGAGGGAAAACTGGAGCGTGAGATCGATAGGCGGATTGGTGCTCCATCTGCAGTGATGCAGGCGTTGTACCGGTCTATCATGGTGAAGAGAGAGCGGAGTCAGAAGGCGAAGCTCTCGATTTACCGATCGATCTACGTTCCTACCCTCACCTATGGTCATGAGCTTTGGGTAGTGACAGAAAGAACAAGATCGGCTGGTGCCTATCTCCAGCGGCCAATGGGCAAACAGGCGGGGTACTCCCTAGACAGAGAGCCAGTCCATCACAGGGCAACACAGAGACACACAGGACAAACAATCATGCACACACACTCACACCTAAGGACAATTTAGACAGACCAATTAACCTAACAGTCATGTTTTTGGACTGTGGGAGGAAGCCGGAGTACCCGGAGAGAACCCACGCATGCACACGGAGAACATGCAAACTCCATGCAGAACGATCCCATGCGGGGAAGCGAACCCAGGACCTTCTCGCTGCAAGGCAACAGCTCTAACCACTGCGCCACTGCGTGATTTACACGTAGTAATAATAGTAATAATAATAATAATAATAAGAATACATTTAATTTAAGGACACCCAAGGTCACCTTACAGATAAAACTAAATTTAAAAGCAAGAACATTCATAATATTAAAATCCACGTGGTATAATATTAAATGGGATTAATGTGTACTTTCTGGAAAGAGTTGGTATGCAAGTTGAAACAGGTGAGTTTTAAGTCCTGATTTCAATGTTGCAATGGAGTCAGACAGATTTTATTGAGGTGGAGATTCATTCCCAGCATATACTCTAAGTGCTCACTGATTGCATGAGAATTTTCATAAGATTATGCTCATTGGTGATTTGTTAATTTGACATTTTTACCAGAATGGGTGTAACTCTAGATCTCGGAGTCTGTGCGCGCTGCGATCTCATCATGACAGGCTGCTCTAAACACTAAAGCCACATAAGAGCCAACCTCTCTGGTTATCTAAAATGAAATATAACATTTCTTTTAGCATGATTTGCCACATTTGAAGTCATTTTACTGTTGAGTTCAGTATGCGCTTCATTCCAAATCATGTTTTAGTTCTTGGATTCATTTGTTGAATGAGTGGTTTTACTACTTCATTTGTTGTTATTAGATGTCCTTCATCATTATCTCCAGCTCCTTGTTTACCACCTGTATTTAGTAAACAGATAGCTACTTCTCACTAAGCAACCACCTCTCCCAGAATAAATGCTCTCTGGTTTCCTTCACTTATTTGTTAAATCCTCTATTTACACCATGCATCTTGCAGGACTGCCAGGTTTACGCTTGATCATGTCACATCTTGTATGCTGTCTTTAGATTCCAGAATTAAGTAATAAATCTTGCTTCATCGGGATCTCGTCTCCTGCGTGCTGATATTCCAGACCTGCTGAAACTACTTCTTGTGTGATGTATGGGCTCATTTAGAGGAAGGAGACGTATGAAGCTGACACAAGAAGCAGAGATAGCGATCACACACGGTGTCTCCTGTCAGAGTCAAAGGAACAGAACTGAAGGAAACCAAACAAGAATTTCAGAAACAGAATTCAAACTTCTGAAATAGGTTTTATTAGTGCGAATATATGAAAAACTAGAGGTGGGACTAGATTTTAAAAAATATCTAATTAATTAGAGGCTTTGTAATTAATTAATCTTGATTAATCGCGTTTTAATCGTTCAAGACAATTTGCGCCCAAGCATTTTTTTAAAACAAAAATAATGTCAGTGAGTCACAGATGACATCCCCACACTTTAATGAGTATATTTCTGTAAACAGAAGGTCTATTCCATTACTTTAGTCTCATTACCATTGTGGGGTTTGTTGGGACATGTAAATATTAGTATATGTGTTATTGATGAAATTTTGACGGACATAGAACAATGTAAATGTGACGTACTGAACTGAACACTAGGTGGCAGCAGAGCACTGCTTATATATATATATATATATATATATATATATATATATATATATATATATATATATATATGGAGGTGTAGTGTAGAGTTCAGGGGACGTTCTGCATAGGGTTACAAGATGAATGCTGTGTGCGCTTGTTCCTCCTGCTGTAACAAAGTTAATATGGATAAAGTTACTCAATTTTATCTTTCTTTCTTTTCTTCATGAAGACCGATTTGTTATGATTCATTTACTTGTAGCTTTAGTTGTATTTGGAGCACGTGAAAATGTTTATATGGTCTGTAAGCCCAGGCTCTGCTGTTTTGTTAGAGGTGCAGCGTGACAATATTTATTAATATATAGGGCATACATTTTGATGCAAAACTTTTCCGGCCCCCACTTGGTGCGTTATTTTTATCTGCTATTGTAAACTTTTGTTCTGGTGAACCCAGCGTTAGAGCATACTGTTGACTTTAACGCTTCGAGCCCGAGTGTCCCCTAATTGGGGGACAAACAAGTGTAGCAGCATGAGCCTATAGGGCCCAGAAAAAAAAATTGTACATTTTTTTCTTTGAATTAATAGCTTTAATGTCTGAGATTCGGCTCAATAAGGCATGGTTTATATTTAAATGGTAAATGGCCTGTATTTGATATAGCGCCTTCTAGAGTCCTGAAACCCCCCAAGGCGCTTTACAACATAATCAGTCATTCACCCATTCACACACACATTCACACACTGGTGGGGATGAGCTACAATGTAGCCACAGCTGCCCTGGGGCGCACTGACAGAGGCGAGGCTGCCGAGCACTGGAGCCACCGGTCCCTCCGACCACCACCAGCAGGCAATGTGGGTTAAGTGTCTTGCCCAAGGACACAACGACAGCGACAGACTGAGCGGGTCTCGAACCTGCGACCTTCCGATTGCGAGGCGGGCTCTTAACTCCTGTGCCACCGTCGCCCCATCTATCATTATATTTAATGGAGGCTCCCTCACCTGCCGGCATGATATCTGTAATGAGATGATAAGATTTGGAGGTCAGACATTAGATGACCTCCAAAGGTTAGCTGTAACACGTTCTGGCTGACTTGGATGTTATCTGCAGGATCATTTCCATATTTTGCCCATTTCCTGCTGCTCAGTATATTGTGCATGTGTGTTTTTTACCTGAAAAAGAGCCTACATTTCCATCCATTCTCACAAATGAGTCAAAATGTCTGCTTTCTTTACTTGACTGGCAGTAATTGTGTGCAAAAAGGTCAGAGACTTTGAGCAGCGCTAACAGAAACATGCAGCTGTTCTTACCCATCACCCAGTACAACTGTGGTGCGCAGACCTAATTGGTTTAGGTGCAGATGTTTGAAGGCAGCAGCAGCAGCCAAAAGTTCACATTAGAAAAACACACACAGATTAAACCAGCTAAAAACTTCTCACTGGCTTGGACGGGAAGGAAAAGTGAGCCTTAAGCTGTGTTGTCCATCTGCTAATTTGCTTTTCAGCGTCCCTTTTGCTGATGTTTTCCATTTCTCACTGAGCCCACTGGCCAGATATGTCCAAATTAGCTTGGTAGGGTAGACAACGTTCTGGCACATGGGATTACACAAGCAAACAAACAAGCTAGCTGGGGGGATTTTGTAAAGCCTACAATTACAGTTGAGGCTGTACCACAGAGATTTATTTTCTCTTAAATTCAAGACTGTTGCAGTAGACTTTAGATAAGACACCAAGCAGGTCTCCCGCTCTAATCTCAGCAGAAATATAAAATATATAGAAGGCTGGTGTGTGATGCAAGGGATTCAGGTTAATTAGTTTGGCATTCCTTTTTTGTTGCTGCTGCTGCTTAGAGAAATGTCCATCATATTAAAATGTATCTCTACATTCCTTCCAAGAAGTTGCATTTTAGTATTTTATAACAGGAGAAACAAATGAGCCAGTAACGTGGTAAACTTTTATTTACTGGGCAAAATGATCCACTGTTAATGGAACTGCTGTGTGAAATCCCCGTAAACATTTGCTTTCATTTCCTGTTGCTGCAGCGGAATGGGCATATATATGGGCATCAGTTAGAAGTGATCCATCAGACTCATCAAGAGGAGTTTTAGCCATTCTGTCATACAGAAACTGCTACAACTCCAGGGTGTTGATAGGATCACATATGCTAAACACATCCACTATGCAGCAGATCACCTGGATCATTTGGTGCAGAATTATTAAAGGTGTGGTTAACTCATTTATTCAATACATTTGCAGTGTTCTCTACTGTAAATCAGTGCCTTAGGAGCCATTAAAAAAGCTATGATGCTCCTGTTCTGAGATGCAGAAGTTTGCTGGTGCAGAGGCGGGCTGAAAACTGCAGGATTGCTCATTATTGTTAAATATATGCACACACCTTGCTTCTGACTGGCTAACAGAACACGTTCAGTCATGTTGCAAAGTCACTATCACCATGACACTCTTCTCTCTCTCTCTCTCTCTCTCTCTCTCTCTCTCTCTCTCTCTCTCTCTCTCTCTCTCTCTCTCTCTCGTCTCTGAAAAATGAATAAAAAAGCCTTCCTGTGTGCGGGCGTTAGCCAAGATGGGTGGGGCCATGAATGCAAATTCACAGTATGACATGGATATGTGAGGATTTTCAAATCCTAGCATTTCACCGACTATCAGAAGGTAACGCAGGAGATAGGTGTAGAAGACTATCTTCATGTTCAGCCTGCATGAAAAACTGGATTATTATCAGAAATAATAATAAATAATTATTTTTCAGCAACCATACCTTTAAAGACCAAGTTCACTGAGAAACTTGTTATCATTAAAATAAAGATCCATCACACTGAGTGTATCAGTGCCTCTCTGTGTTGCTGCAATGTTTTAGAATCCTCCTCCTCTTTCTTCGCAGTGATGGCTGGGCTGATCGTTACGAGGTTGTGGAAGGTTATGAGCAGGAAGCGGAGGGAGGAATCACTATGAAGCTGCAGTCAGAGGTGGTTAAGACCTTTGATGACTATTACCTAAAGCTGCGTCTGGACACCAACACTAGGAACCCCTGGTTTGCAGAGTTCTGGCAGTATCGATTCCAGTGTCGCATCCCGGGCCATCCACACGAGAAGAAGAACTACAAAAAAGTGTGCTCTGGTGGGTGACAACTTTGAAATCAACTTAGGTGTGTTCTTGCTGTGTCATGGTTCTAATTCCATGCTTTCGTTCTTTTTTAAACACAGAAACAGTTTTGTTTACCTGTTTTGTAGCTACGGTTTCGCCGACGGCTGCTGGCTTCTTCAGGCTGACGCTGATGGTGGCGCGTCACTTCCTTCTCTGTTTATCCGCGGGCAGCAGAGGACGTTGTCGCCCTCTACTGCCCGCTCTCCCCTCTCCGACGATGCAGTCCCATGCGTGGTCCAGCGTGTAGTCTCCGTCGTCCCTGTTCATGGTCCCACATCCACGTCTCCTTATCTCGATTGCTTCCTTGATCCAAAAAAAGAACCAGAAACCCAGAAAGACAAGAACCAAAACCAGTGATAACGCTACCATACATCAGAGGCATAACGGAAAAAATAAGAGCAACAATGAAAAAACACAACATAAACATACCAACAAAGCCATACACAACAGTTAGAAACAGACTAGTACACCCAAAAGACAAAATATCAGCTGGACAAAAATGTGGAGTCATCTACGAAATCCCATGCAAACTCGGCAATAAAACATACATAGGAGAAACCGGACGCCAACTCAACACACGAACAATAGAACGTAGAAAGGAGTGCGAGAAAGAGGCAAATCGAAAACACACAAGAGCAGCAAAAGAAGAAGCAGAAAGTACAATAAAAAAGTCAGCCGTAACAGAACATTGCTTAAGAGAAAACCATGTAATGGACTGGGACAGCACACGGATCATAACCACTGAACAACAAAAATACAAAAGATGGATCAAGGAAGCAATCGAGATAAGGAGACGTGGATGTGGGACCATGAACAGGGACGACGGAGTTTGCACGCTGGACCACGCATGGGACTGCATCGTCGGAGAGGGGAGAGCGGGCAGTAGAGGGCGACAACGTCCTCTGCTGCCCGCAGATAAACGGAGAAGGAAGTGACGCGCCACCATCAGCGTCAGCCTGAAGAAGCCGGCAGCCGTCGGCGAAACTGTAGCTACTAACAGGTAACAAAACTGTTTCTGTGTTTAAAAAGAACAAAAGCATGGAATTTCAAATCAACAATCTGACAATTAACTCAGACTTAACCCCGGAGGCATCAGCGGCGTGGAACAGCAGCAGGACGGTTTATATGTGCGCTTTGCTGCGGGTCAATCCACACCAGGAGAGTCTTGGCTATGGAGTAGCTTTTCCGCTATTGATGCCAGATTCGTGAGATCACAAAATCTCTCGAGACTTCAAAGGTCTCAGTTTGTTTATGCCAACCGCCATTAAACCAAAAAGAAGAAGAAGGAAATGACGTTTTCTGTAGCTGTTTGATCTCATATATAATGTTGCTCCACTCCACTGCCAGGATTAAAGTTATAAAAAACACATCACTGCAGTTCTCAAAAGAAACTGGTAGTGAACAAAGCCGTGATGCCACACGTATAGACATACACATAGATATGAAATTGCATCGCTCTAACAGTCTTTTATTTTGAAAATTACAAGACGTTTTAACTGAAACCATGTGCGATTTCCTGTCTAGCCCTATGTTAACTGTAGAAATGTTCATATCCCAGAAGTGGCTTGCAGAACCCAATCTTGTATATCTTATAATTTTATGATTTATAAATGCTATACAAGTGCTATATAAATGAAATTGCCTGAAAATGCCTTTGCTGCGTCTGGCTTGAATGGATCCATAGACTATAACGGGTTCTATTTGAAGCAGTGACGTTCCGCCGCTGTTCAGTACTGCCTCCAGTGTGAAGCTGAGGTTAGTTTGCTTAGTTTGCTGTGTGGTGCTACTGGGTCTTTGTCTGAGAAATCAGACTTAAAATTTTACCAAATTTAACCAAAACTCATCAATGTCCATCTGTTTTTCTCCATTTTCCCGTCCTTTGAATATTCTCTCCACTTGCTCCAAAAAGGTGATCGCTGTAAATTCTGTTCTTACCACAACCAATCTCAATCTCTATCACATTACCATAAAAATAAATAGCATGTTTCAATAAGATCAAAAATGAAAATAATGTTGTGTATGACGATTGGTGAATTAGAGCCAGGAAGTGGAGTCATGGCTGCTTTTCTGCTTTCTTTGAATGTCTTGTTTTCCCAAAGATCTCCATGGTGGCGAGTACCGTTCAAGCTGACTTTTTAGGATTTTTCTCTCTTCCCTGTTGTCACCTGCACTTTCTTTGCATGTGATTCCTCCAAGACATAAAGAGTTTGACCTATGCTTTAAAAAACCACAACTTTCTATAATATCTGGTTTAATTGCAGCCTGTGATTTTAGCATTGGACAAACTCTGATGGGAAGCACTGAGCTTGATTGTGTGTATTAAAAATTCAACAATTCAAAAAAAATTGCATAAAAGAGTCACATTGAGGCTTTTTTGAATGAATGTGCATGTAAAAATATCACACATAAATAATTTGGTCCTAGGAGGAACAAAAAGATACGGTTAGATTTCATCACCATGTAAATTAGATTAATACATTTCCCCCTGAACTTCATAATATTCATAAAATAGAGATTTGCCGGGGCCTTTAGGAAGTGCCTCTGCCACCGTTGTCTAATCTGTTTTTTATTGAACCTCTGAATCCTTCAGAAACTGAGGGTTTTATTTTCCCCATTCTCTTTGTTTGGTTCACATTTAAAACAATTCCTATGCCTGTGCGCAGTGGGAATTTATAAAATACCAAATTTTCCTTGTCAGTTTAGATTTAGAAGTTCTTCATCTGTTTTCAACCTCATATTTAATTCAACAGGACAGGAGAGTCTGCAGGAGAACTATGTTCAGGACAGTAAGATGGGCTTCGTCATCAACGCCATCTACGCCATGGCTCACGGCCTGCACGACATGCACAAGGAGCTTTGTCTGGAAAAGACGGGCCTCTGTGAGGCCATGGACCCTATTGATGGAAGCAAGCTGCTGGATTATCTGCTCAAGACGTCTTTCAGAGGAGTCTCGGGGGAGGAAATTTATTTTGATGAAAATGGAGACACTCCGGGCAGGTGAGAGGATGAGTAGAAGGGAATTAGAGCTTAGTCAGTTTTAAGTTCCTCTCTCTTCTCCCAAGATCTCCAACTCATTAACATGCATGCATAATCACACACATGTGCACCCATCTTGAGCACAAAGGGATGTAATTAGTTTGGACTGGAACAGATTTAGTGAATGGTTGACTGTGGCAGCCACTTTCATCTCTTTTCTGGTCCAACAGACACCATATGACAGTCAGGAAGGACAGCCGTGTCATTCCTCCGTCAGCGGGAGGTTAGGCGGAGCACATCCTGGTTCAGTATAAAAGCCAGGACACAGTGTGCAATTGCACACACTCTCGATGTCACACTAACAAGGTTTTGAGCTGAATGAGTACATTTCAGTAGGAAGAAAATGTTGCTATGGCAATCTAATCTGTATAAATCACGTCCCTCTTCCCTCCTATTCAGCATCACAGAGGTTTGCTTTTTCTCCCTCCACTAATCCAGGTATGACATCATGAATCTACAGGACGTGGGTGATGATCGCTTTGACTACCTAAATGTGGGGTCCTGGAGTGAGGGGATCTTGAGCATCGACGACAGCAAGTTGTGGATGAACAGCAGTGATACGGTTCGCTCGGTCTGCAGTGACCCCTGCTCCAAAGGGCAGATAAAGGTTAGGATTATCCAGGCCTAAACAGCCACTTTCTGTAAATGAATGAATGAAAGAGCGCGGAGGCAAATTAATGAGTGAATGTACAATTAAATATGCAAAAGAAGAAGGTGAGGAGCAATCAAATACATCTGCAAAAGAATGAGCAGGCGAGCAGCTAAAGTAGCTAGCAGCAATCAGGGAAATTAGCAAACAAGCCTATGAGAAAAAGAAAAAGATTGAATTAACAAACAAAATAAGTGACGTCAGTGAGCAAGCAAATAAAACATGAGCCCAGAGAAAGCCTGTTTGCAAGGGTCTACTTTAACACTTTAAAGTCTGGAATATGAAATAATTAAAAAAACATACATAATATAATTCATATATATATATATATATATATATATATATATATATATATATATATATATATATATATATATATATATGTATGTATATATATATATATATATATATATATATATATATATATATATATATATATATATATATATATATATATATACATATATATATATAATTGGGCTGTGCAGTGGTTAGAGCCGTTGCCTTGCAGCAAGAAGGTCCTGGGTTCACTTCCCGGCCTGGGATCTTTCTGCATGGAGTTTGCATGTTCTCCCTGTGCATGTGTGGGTTCTCTCCGGGTACTCCGACTTCCTCCCACAGTCCAAAAACATGACTGTTAGGTTAATTGGTCTGTCTACATTGTCCTTAGGTGTGAGTGTGTGTGAGTTTGTGTGAGTGTGTGTGTGCGTGATTGTTTGTCCTGTGTGTCTCTGTGTTGCCCTGTGATGGACTGGCAACCTGTCCAGGGTGTACCCCGCCTGATTGCCCATTGACCACTGGAAATAGGCCCTTACCTGCCATAGGTCCACCAGGGGGCAGTAGACATGTATAGAACTGGATGTGGCAGGTTTTTGATTTAATTCTTTTTCTTATGAAAATGATCGGCCACTCTGAGTTTTTCATGCAGGCTGAACATGAAAATAGTCTCCTAACCTATCTCCGGTGATACGCTACGATTAGAAAATCCTGACAGATCTAGTCACAGTGTCACTTAACATTCATGGACTCAGCCATCTTGACTCGTGACAGGGAAGGTTGGTTTAGCATCCAGGAAACAGCAGAGAACGTCTCGACTAGTAGTAGCTAACAGTTAGCACTAGCAACTCCACCACAGAGCTCAACTCCTCCAGGCTTGTGTTATTTGTGGAGATAAAACATAAACGTTGCAGAGCAAACTGAGTCAGTGGTAGAGTTGTGTTGCTGCTAGCCAATCAGAGGAAAGATGTCGTCTGAAGCTACTTTCTCCTCTGGCTGCACAGGAGCTTTTTTACCCAGACTACAACTTACAAGGTGTTCATTTCTACTAGAAACTACTGCAAATGTATAAAAAAATGAGTAAAATTCCTCCTTAAAATACTTATCCTAACTCTTCATCTGGACGCTCTAAGGTCAGAAATGGGTTGATGCTAACTTGTGACACTAGTCTAAAATTAAAATGCAATAAAAAAATCACAAAATACTATTTTGAGACTCTTCAGGATTCTTTTGTGAGATTCTTAACTCTTCAAATCCACCTCAAAAGATCCAGTTTGATCTAAAATTTGAAACAAAATTGAATAAAAGTTTCCAAGAAGTCTTAAAGAAATTAGCTGCTGATGTAAAATCACATAAAGTGTGTCCTATTGGTACAAGCAAGCACTTGTTCTTCAGGGATTTCAGCACAAATGTACACAAGCTGAGACTTTGGCCTGACATAGACATTAAATGAAAAGGAGAGAAATCAAACCTATTAGCATATGTCATCTGGAAGCCTCCAATTACTGTATGTGACTATGAGTGGTGTCCGAGGGAGGCACTAGTTTAAAAACAGCGGGACTCCCACACTCTGATGAAGGTCAGGTGGATGCTGACATTATAATTAAAGATTTCAGAGCCAAACCAGACAGTCTGTGGAAAGGCTTCCTGCCGTTTGGTGTCACAATTTATCAATCCATTTGCAGATTATGATGAAATTTTGCAGAATACATTACAGGAAGTATTGGTGGAAATATATGGGATGTCATGAATAGGAGCTAAAAAGCTAAAATGTAAGGAAAATAAAAAAAAAATCCTAATTGGAATCCAATTATTTAGCATAAACAAGTCAAATGAAATAATCTCGGTTAACTTTGTATGAAGTGCACCTATTAGCTCCATGACATTCCGTCTACTTGAATGTGGAGAAGGCCCGGTTGGCACAATGACTGGTCCAACTGGTTCTGGGCCCGGTTTCATAAAATGCCCTCATTTGCTCTGACTGGGACCGATAGCTTTCTGTTGCTGTACGCTGAGCCGCCCTGAGGGAGGGTGCAGCCTCTCTCCCGGCTGGTCTCGCGTCTCCTTCTATCTGCTTTGTTTCCTGCCCCACTTATCACCCTGCTTTGCTTATCACAGTGCTGGTAACAGCTTCTCTGGGAGCAGAACGTAAAAGTAGTTGGCCTTGTTTTCTAAACACTCTGAGGCAAAAAAAAAAAAAAGTGGTACAAACCTATCTCTGACTTTGACATCCCCTTGAAGCTCGGTACTTTGTTCTGAGCCTCTCGTTGGGGTTTGATCGGTGTTGTTATGAGATGTCTTTTGTGACCCACCTTTGTTAATCATCTCAGGTGATCAGGAAGGGTGAAGTGAGCTGCTGCTGGATTTGTACGACATGCAAGGACAACGAGATCGTCC